>NC_088335.1:15617500-15917500 GCF_036884655.1 Musa acuminata AAA Group | reverse complement strand
TCAAAATCAAAGGGTTCAATTATTGATTCATGGTCCTATTCTTACAAGGCATTAAGTTGAATCTTGTGTTATATAGTGATTTAAAAAGCACTAGGCACCAAAAGACGCCAAGGTCCCAAAATGCCCAAGGCACTAGGTGTTCGCCCAAGCAAAGTGAGACGCTCTAAAATATTAAAAAATATATGATATAATTGATAAATATGATTATATAAATAAAAAATATAATATTAAATTAAAATGAATCTATTGAATTGCTTTATACACTAGCTATTTATCCTGAAACCCTAATAATAATTTTAAATAAACAATGATTAGTAGTGTTACAATCTAAATAGTATATTATCAATCTAGTAAATAAAGATTGTTTTGTACAGTAGTTAACAATCTACTGTTAATAGTATATTATTTACCGTTAACAGTAGTTAGAGGAGGAGAAAAGAACTATTAACAATAGCAGAGAGGGAGAAAAGTGTCACTGACAATGGAAAGTGGAGAAGGAGAAGGCAACGATGATGAAGGAAGGCACAGACGACAACAGTAGTGGTGGAGGAAGCTGTGGATGACAATCGCGACAGCAGAGGAAGCTGCAAACGATAGTTGCGAAAGCTGCGGATAGTAGCAGCGGTAGCAATGGAAGCTACAAACAACGATGTCGTGGGCGGAGGAAGCTTCAAAGGTGTTCGTCGGTGGCGGAGGAACCTACGGTCCTCTCCCTTGATGGTGGAAGGAACTGCACACAGAGCGACGGCGGAAGGAAGCTACAGGCTCTTACTAGGCCATCGGACCCGTCCGTCGGCAACAGAGGAAGCCTCGGTCCGCTGCGTTTGCAGCGAAGGCAATGACAGAAAGCATCGATGGCGGAGATAGAAGCAGTGCTAGGGTTGATGGCTCGAGGTCGCGCGGGCTTGCGAGGGTGGCTTTTGCAGGTAAGAAACTAGTTAGTTGGTTCAATCGAACCAACTAACCACTACTAAACCGAACTAGACTTAAAAGTCTGGTTCGATTGGTTTATTTGAACCAGGCGCATACCCAAGGTGCTCAGCACCTAGGTTCAGGCAAGCGCCCAAGCAACGCCTCATTAAAGTGCGTCGTTTGGAGCGAAGGCAATGACAGAAAGCATCGATGGCGGAGGTAGAAGCAGTGCTAGGGTTGATGGCTCGAGGTCGCGCGGGCTTGCGAGGGTGGCTTTTGCAGGTAAGAAACTAGTTAGTTGGTTCAATCGAACCAACTAACCACTGCTAAACCGAACTAGACTTAAAAGTCTGGTTCGATTGGTTTATTTGAACCAGGCGCTCACCCAAGGTGCTCAGCACCTAGGTTCAGGCAAGCGCCCAAGCAACGCCTCATTAAAGTGCGTCGTTTGGTCCACCCATGAGGGGCTCGAGCCGCGCCTCACCTCGCCCGAGCGCCTAGGCAAGCTCCCGGGTGCCTATTTAAACCAATGGTATTATATCTAATTTAAGTAAATACAAGACAAAACTTCTTTTTTATAGTGAAGCTAAAAAACAAATTTCTAAATACATTATGTATACTAACACATGCTAAAAATAATAATAAATAAATTGTCTGTTAGCAGAATTTTGTAGGTACCTTTAGTTGCTTAAATATTTTATTTTTTCTATTTTATGAGAAGCATATTAGACAATAAAAAAAGATTAAAGTTGTTTCTTGTAGAAATTAGAGTCTACATCAGCCTATTTGTCGTTGAAGTAGGTAAGCATTAGCAAGAACCTTGGATGGACGACTAGTTGAAGAAGCAAGGCGAGTAATTGATATGGAACTAGTATTAGATGCCAAAATTGTAGACTCTTTCACAATCTTGTCAAGTTCCGAAAATAATTTCTTCTTTACGACTTCAGACTCCACAATGGCTTCAATTACTACATCTGAGGTTCGTAAATCTTCTAAATTGGAGGTGTATCTTAAACGGTTTAATGAACTAGTGCCTGCAAACTGCAAATTAGACCAAAAAAACAAGCCATAAGAATGATATTTCAAGATATGCACAATAAAGGAATCAAAGAAAGGTTCATAAAACAATAATTCTTCAGAAAATCAGTTATAACATACCTTCAGAATATGAACTAATCAAGCTGGCTCTGTATATAAAAGAAAATTTGTTTCTAAAACTTCTACTAATCATATTATTTAGAATCTTTCACTCAAATCCATCATTCCTATCCGCAAAACAGAAATATCCTTCAGAAAGTTGTTACCATTTATTTCCAGCTCAAATAAGCACCCCTGACACTATTTTCATATTTATTCCATGCATTGCTATCCGAATTACAAATACTAGAGCTGAGCACTTCTAAAAAAAATTCCTTTTATAAACAACCATCTGAAAGCGTATCTTGAGATAGGACTTACTGATGGAAAATATCTATTTTTTACCTAATGTTAAATAGTATTCTTTTCTTTGGACAGTTAGATTTACAATGGCAACATGAAAGTCTTCACTCTGCCGAAATATGCTTCACTCTGGCCGCTTAAGCAATAATATCTAGATATGATATTATTATCATATCTAGATATTATTGATCAAATGGTTGGGAAACTATTGTTTTCAAATTTTAGTTATTGTTTTTGCACCTTAGTAAAGCTGCTGAGTCATCATGCATGACAATCTACTAACTCATATGAGCCTAAGCATTGGATGGCGAACACGAGTATAGCTAGTTGGTATGGTTGAATCAGGTTAAAATGTTACCTTGAGTCAACTTAAAGGGTTCAGAATTTTTTTTGCTTAATCTTGTTTATAAATAACAGTATGCTGGTTTAGGTTTGGTTGAACCTTAGCATTATAGAAAAATATGCTTTAAACCAAGTATGAACCAAAATGCAGCATCATCAATATGTTTTTGGCCCGAATAATATTAATGGACCACTGCGCCTCCTTAAATCGATCCAGTCTAGGCCATGATTTACAGCACATAGAGGTTATGTCAATAAAAACTTAATTACTCTTTTACATATGACAAGCATAACACAAAATAACATGTAGTTTTATGATTAGTAATAAAATTAGATCATGAGTGATCCTTATCGTTTATCCATACAAAATATCATGAAACTAAAAATGGACCAAGAAGTAGTGAAAAGAATAGATAATCCAGACATTCTAATTAATGATGGAAAATAACTTCTATTTCATAAGTCAAAAGGAAACGAAATCACCCTATGATGTTAAAGGTCATACATAGTTATACTATCATTGTAGCTATCTGGAATTGGAAACTGGTTCTTGCATTCCAATATTACTTTTGCATCTTTGTATAATAGTATGAGAAAGAAAACACTCATACATTTTGATCAATGATGAGAAGTATTGAAAACATTAATAACACATTACTTGTTATGTCAAAGATCATGTTTTACCCCTCTAGAACTATATGCTTGATTTGTCATTCAAGTTTGCATTACTTTTGCATCTCAGGTAATGGCGATGTCTAATCCAGATTGCCAAAAGCAGGCATCTGAATATGTGTATATATATATATATATATATATATATATATATATATATATATATATATATATATATATATATATATATACATACATATATATAAGCCTTTATAAATACATTATATATATATTTATGTATGTATGTGTGTATGTATAGCATATTCTAGATTGTCAAATCAGGGTTACATTCTTAAGAATATTAAAATAACCATTTAAGTGCTATCATCAATTACAGGCCTTATAGTTATTTGCCACCATTTTTTATATGAAAATTAAAATGCATAGCTACAACTTAGCAAAATTAGAACATCTTACCTTAGTAGCCTGTCCAAATAAGTGAATAAATGCATACCATGATCATAAGTAGCAAAACAACTAACCCTTTACCCTATGTATCAACTATAAGAATCGAGCTAAATGGTCACCCTGTCCCTGCCACCCACCCTGAATCTATACCATGATAGGATACCCACATCCACGTTACTCAGTTCAAGATAATAAGCAAGCAATACAATAAAGAATTACATGCCTGGAGACCCTAACAACATCTTAGCCTGATTGGTGATCACATTGATCGAAAGTATGATGAAATAATCTGTAAAATGAAGAATAGAATAACCTCAATTCATGACATTTAAATAAGGATGAACTTGTTAGAGGCTTAGATGATGAACCTAAGTCTAATGCTCCAAAGAGATGCTAGACCTTATGATAAGGATTTAATGTCCATGACTTGTATATCCCACATGAAGCGAAATATATTTAGTTTATCTCTTATTTGAATAAATTTAATTAGTTTAAGGCTTATTTCTCATATGTAAGTTATCACATGACAACATTTAGAATAATTCTAACCTAGTTTTCCATTTTACTTAAGGAACAAAGAAAAAAAGAAACATATGTGAAAAAATATAAAAATCAAATTATGATTATGATTACAAAAACAATAACAAATCTGTAAGTCTCAACTATTTGGGGTTGGTTGCATGGATCTTTTGCCACCATTGAGATCAAATTATGATTATGATTAAATATTATAAAAATCTTAATCGGAGATTTTAAAGATTCACTTCTATTAATATTAAAGTCATTCAATCAAGAATACAATCTGAAGGAAAGAATGTTTTCCAAATCAAGTAAGTAATATCAATAACTTGGAAAGAAAGAAGAGATCATATATTTGATTTGATGCAATTATATTTTTTCCTTATTTTTACATTTTTATTTTTATTCTCTTAATTGAATCTATATAAAGACAAAAAGATTGCAATTCAAATAATCAAATAACGAAATAGGAAATTATGTCATTTTGTTACATAATATGTGAATGGTGTAAGATCATAATTATATATCCGATGGTATGCATCATCCATGTGTGAGACATGCATGTGAGGCCTTCATCTTGGAAGTTCACTCTTTAAGAGCGAGACTGATAGTTATTGTTAGGACTCTTTTTCTGAGCTTTTGAATAATGTTTATTGAGTTTGTTTAGTCCAGTTGTTTATTGAGTCGGTTTGGTTCAGTTAGAGTCAAGTAGAGATTTATTTAATATTTATTTATAATTAGAGTTCAAGTCCTGATGGACTCTGGGTGGAACTCTATAAATAGGGATGTAACTACTTCTTTTCGGTAATCTATGAAAAATATTATTCTGTCTTTGGACAAACCCTAGGAGGCCGATCCCCTCGAAGCGATCAAGGAGGGCCGATCCCCTCGAAGCGATCAAGGAGGCTGATCCCCTCGAAGCGATCATTATCATCCTCATTTCTTCCCTTTCTTCCACGATAAGACTTTAGGGTCTTATCATTTGGTATCATTTGGTATCAGAGCCTACGATAAGACTTTAGGGTCTTATCATTTGGTATCAGAGCGACGATAAGACCTTTAGGGTCTTATCATTTGGTATCAGAGCGACGATAAGACCTTTAGGGTCTTATCATTTGGTATCAGAGCAGCGATCCTTGGCGTTCTCGCTGCAACGAAGCTATCAAAAAAAAAAAAGAAACGAAAGAAAAAAGAAAAGAAAAACACAAGAGGAAGAAGAAGCCGCAGCCACCCCTGCGACGAGTGCTTGCCGGCGCTGCCCCCAACCACATCACCATCACTGCCTCCCAGCCCTCAGCAGCAGCGATCCCTCCACGCAGCGACTGCAACAAGCATCATTGCCTCTCACCAGCGCCTCCTTCCGCAGTGTAATAGAAATAGAGCAACGCTGCCTTCCATCCGCGCCGTCACAGCCATCGCAACGGTGAGCCCTTGGCGGTGCTGCCCCAGCCGCACCACCATCGCTACCTCCAAGCCCTCAGCAACAATGATCCCTCTACGCAGCGACCGCAACAAGCATCGCTGCCTCCCACGCGGCGACCACAGCTACATCCTCGCATCCTCGCAGCAACCCTTCATTCCCATAGTGTTGCCACCAATTGCATCACAACAGCAGCACCGAATAGGGCAGTGATTGATGCCCTTGACCAACACCAAAAATAGGAGTTGAGATTACAGATTTGCAGTCTTATGAAATGGCCACCGATAACTCAGTGAAAGCACAAATGGAAGCATTGGAAATTAGAATTGAAAATCGGTTACAAGAATTACTTAATGATTTCAAAAAGGATTTACTGGGGAGCCTTAGTAAATTTCAACAAGGTGGGAGCTCAAGTTCTACATTGCATAGATCTGGAAATACCAGAAAAGGGCCCCAAGATTGTGATACAATCTACTCAGACATGAAGGTGGATGGACAGCTCTCAAAAATTTGTCAGACTTCTACAGTGTTGGAATATCAGAGTAGGTTTGAAAGCTTATCAAATCAAGCTACAGATTGGTCGGAACGATAACTTCTGGATACATTTATTAAAGGTCTTATTCCAGAGATTCGGTGTGCAGTTAAAGGCTCGTCAACCCCGCACTATGATAGCTGCGATCTCATTCGCACATCTACATGAGAAAAAAATCAACAGGGAAAATCATGGAAACAGAAGTGACAACCACCAGATGATCAATATGCCACCCACCATATCTATTCCCAACCAAAGCCTTGACACCCGAGGACTAACCCAAGAAGAACTCAAGAAAAATTCAGCAAAGGGTTTGTACTATCATGAAAAGTGGAGTATGGAGCACCAATGTAAACAAGGGCAGCATATGTTGATTGAGCCAATTGGAGAGGAACCAAAAGCAGAAGAGTTGGACTCCGATCATGAAGGTATAAATTCTAATGAAGACGTTGAACCTACCGTACATACAATGCATATATTAGCCGATTACTCTAACCCGCAAACTATGAAAGTTGCCGGAACTCTAGAGCATTAGCCTATTATAGTTTTGATTGATACTAGTAGCACTAACAATTCTATGGACAGTAAGACTGTTGACCGATTGGCCCACCACATTGAAGACTATGACATATTCGAAGTAAAGATCATTGATGGACGGATTTTCACTTGTGATAGCAAAGGTTCAAAGATAAAATTGATTATACAGGGCCAGAAGTTTCATGCAACGATTACTACACTGAAAGATCGACCTGTTGCTTACACTCTCAAAAAGTGGAGACCATACTTACTTGATCAACAGGTTGTGATGCGTTGTAGATAGTCTATGGCTAAAGTGCTGAAAGAGAAGCTCCCCGAGATTGATGCTGCTCAGTCTTGAGGACAAGGCTGATTTGAAGAGGGAGGAACTGTTAGGACCCTTTTTCTGAGCTTTTGAATAATGTTTATTGAGTTTGTTTAATCCAGTTGTTTATTGAGTCGATTTGGTTCAGTTAGAGTCAAGTAGAGATTTATTTAATATTTATTTATTATTAGAGTTCAAGTCCTGATGGACTCTGGGTAAAACTCTATAAATAGGGATGTAACTACTTCTTTTCGGTAATCTATGAAAAATATTATTCTGTCTTTGGACAAACCCTAGGAGGCCGATCCCCTCGAAGTGATCAAGGAGGGCCGATCCCCTCGAAGCGATCAAGGAGGGCCGATCCCCTCGAAGCGATCATTATCATCCTCATTTCTCCCCTTTCTTCCACAATAAGACTTTAGGGTTTTATCGTTTGGTATCAGAGCCTACGATAAGACTTTAGGGTCTTATCAGTTATCCAATTTCCTATTCTATCAGCTTTCAATTATTATCTTCTTTTTTCCCCTTCATTCTTCTATCAAAAAAAATTCCTACCTAAGCTATGAACTTGTCCTACGTCACCATACTTCATTGATTTGACAAATAGTTTGACCATCTTGATCATAGCAATCGAGCTTATATTGGTTGAAAAGGAAATCATCGGCAAAAATAAATCAGAATTGCAAACCTATTATTAAAAAATAGGACTATATTCACGTTTTGGCCCACTTGAAAAGAGCACCTCAAGTAGAAAGAGGTAGACACTTCCTTATAAGCCTTTGGCTTTTTTGACTCATATTTTATGTGAATGTTGGTGCTTCCCCTAGTTTAAGTCATAACCAAGGTTAGCAAAACTGGTCGATACACTATGGTATGTGGTATTATTTGGTCCAACAATCTATTGAACCAGGGTAAACCGGACAGTATGCTTGGTACAGGCCTAAACCACCCAACATGCTTTGGTACAATACAGTAAAAGCCCGATATTCATATTTTTCAGTTTTTAAGATTTTTTTAAACTGTACGTACCAATGTACCAACACTCAGTACTTCGGAATGGACTGCCGTTATGCGAAATTGCAAACTTTGATCATAACACAGTCAAAAAGATGAAAATTAATCGTTTTCCAAACGATGTTAGACAGCACCGTGTTGTCCATGTACGAAATAGACAGAGGTACAAGAATCCTACATGTAGCTTGATTTGGTTCATCACATAAATCTAGGTTCTCGTTGTACAAAAGAAACCAAATCATGGAGCCTTGAAGCTGGAGAGCAATCTTACCCTCGAATAAGAGTAAAATATTCCACCTATTCAATCACTTCAGTCGATCATCAGTCCAAGATTTCATTGTTTTAAACTTACGTAAAATCTGGACCGATTCGAAATTATTCTAAGAAAGTTAATATGAATAAAACAAAATTCCATCACATATTCGATACTAAAAAAGGTGTCGGAAGCAATCCGAAAGGATAGCGAAGGAGATGAGGCCGGACGATCACCTGGGAGATCTGACCCTTGGAGACGAGGTGCCGGATGGAATCGACGATTGATTTCTGCGCCCGCTGGAGGGCGGAGGGTTCGGTATCGTGGAGCCAGACGTCGAACCCCGCGACAGCCGCGAGCTGGGCTATCCCCGATCCCATCTGACCGCCGCCCACCACACCGATCACCTCCACCGCTGCGGTCGCCATGCCTTCCCTCCCCCAAACCGCTGGCGTCAATGGTCCTGGTTAAATGCACCTCCGTGATATTTGCAAAAGACTCCTTGGACTCCAATATTCGTTACGGCCGTTCAATTCTCTACTTTGGGCTTATTTAATCAGAACGACAAAAGACGTCTGTCTTTGTTCCTGGCTAAATTGTTTTTAATTTATTTTCTCTTGATAATATGCTAAAATAATCTGGTCATAATTTGACATTCCCAAATTACCCAATATATTATTATTGGAAATTTTTAGGGCTTATATTTAAATTTCATTTGGTGTACTTTAGAGTCAGTGGTTCACCATCTATCAAATTAATAGAATAATTATTCTGTTGGATTTAATTTTGAATTATTATTTGTAGTAGTAACTTCAATTAAAGTAAATTATGCTTAGAAATTCATAGTATAGCAATGCCAAGAGCAACAACACGCAAAACTGTTGAGAATAAAATATACTACAAGACATAGTCTAGCAATCTTAACAATAAACAACACCCAAAACTTTAATTAATGCAGAGTGGCTTCAAAATATCATCATTCCAAATTTAGAAAAGAAAATTAACATCTTGCAAACTCTCACAGATTGCAACAAGCTATAGGAAAGATCGTTTCAGCATCAAGTAGATGCTAATGGATAACGAGAGATGTCACTCGGTCAGTCCATCATCCACATGTTCTTGTCCGGTGATCCTTTTTCTGCTCAAGGAACATGCTGCACTGCAACTGTTGGTTCGTCTCCTCTGCTAGGAGAACTCGCAAGCATTCTTGCGATGGAACACCAGTCAGGCTCAACGAGCGCTCGAAAATTGACTTTGGATGGTGGCAATCTTGTGAACAAAGCTTCCTTGATGTTCCTCAGTATCCCTTTATCGTAAGGATTAGGAGTCTTGGCATATGATTGCTTAAAATTCTCACGAGCTGTCTGTAATTTCCATGAGATGGATGAAAAAGTACGATAGATAATTAAATGAAAACTGCAATTAAGAAAAAAAAATATGGATATAATTAAATTTTATTTAAAGTTATCAAAAAAAATTATAATTATTATAAGATTTTTAGGAGATGAATTGATGGAGAGACTCTCATACTAAACCATACTCTCAATATAAAGGACATGATCTCTGATTGATAAAGCGAGATTCCTAATTTTTTCTCATAGCAATTCAGATAAAAAGAAAAGATATCATTATAGTTTTCGGATCGGATGATTTATTATTATTAAAAATATATGCATCATAAATTTAATCTGTCATTATCCGACTATAATTTCTAACATTAAAATTTTTATCTAATAATAATATATTATGATTTTTATGTTTATAATTTGAATAAAAAAAATGATAGAAACCACACCTGATTGTGTGCAATAAGATAGGCATGAAAAATGAAGAACCCTCCGAGCAACCAGATCGCCATAAAGCTAAACAGTGCTAAGAGAAAGGTTTCAGGTGCATCCCCAAGCATCCGAAACAAGCCCGAGCGAGTCTTCGACCAGTTTCTCCTAATCCTCAACCATGAGAAGGCAAATATGTAGCTGAAGAAGACCAACGCTGATAATATGAACATCAAGTAATACCGAGAGTTTCGCTGCAACCAGAAGAAATAGCCATTAATACCATCCGAGTGCGTGCATGCATGCATGATCACATCATGTTATCTTACCAATCCGATGCATTGGCCAATCCAAGGGCAGTGGTGATCGAATCTATCGACGCAGTTGTCACAGACAACACAGTGACAGCTTCTTGGTGGACGGTATATCTTACATATCTTACAATATTTAATCTTCACCGAGACACCTTCAACGCTGACCCTCCTACTTCTGGAGATGATGTCAGTTGCATTTGAGACTTGATTCCTTGGAATGATTCCTGGGTCTCGAGTGCTGGCCAAGATCAGATTAACAATCACCTGCTAGAGCATTCAACAAGTCAAACGGTATTCCTAGTCTTTTGCCCAAAATGAGGTGTGAATACTAACAACTGCTGTTAAAACCATGGACGCTGTAGCTCTGAAGCCAAAGCGTGAAGTGTCGTCTATGTAGGCACAGAAAATCCAATCTGAAAGAACAATGGTCACTGTCGTCAAGGTGAGACCTCGTGGATCTGGGCCACACACCATATGTCCCCCGAACAAAAATACCTGCATTGATATGACACACGCCGGCAACGGTGTTAGCAGCAGACGAACCCTAGTTGCTTCCTAATAAGGGCAGGATGCTCCTGTGTGAAACTAGTTACTACTTTTATATTGGGGACTGTATGTAGTTTCTTATGGCCAAAAAGCACTCAAAGTTTGAAGAAAAGAATGGTAAAATCATTCTGAAACGACTAATTCATATCACATCGGAAGAACCGTAAGAAGACTACTTACGTTTTTCCCTTGCCAGACCTGATAAAGTCTGGTGCGAGGGCCAAATGGCTGCACCCCGAAGAAGGGACAGCAGCAGTGAGGCAGCGGAATTGTATTGGTCAACCAGTTAGCAAATCTACTTCTGTCACTGCGGCCAGTGGCGTCTCTGGTGAACTCATTTGGTGGACGACTGGAACTTCCGGCACCAATTCCAACAACACGAAGTGCATGTTTGTTTCCTCTAAACGAAGAAGAAGAAGAAGAAGAAGACTCTTCATGGCTGCTGGCATTGATGGACTGCTGATGATGGTTGCAGGAAGAGTCCAACTCTTTCGCAACTTCTTGTTCTTCTTCGATTGGTGGTGTCAAGGGGTTCATCCTTTTAGCTTGACATTGGTTGTTCTCTCTTCTTCCTGTAATCCTTATTGTTTTTGTGCGTGGAGGAAAGTTGATCCCAACCGTCGTCGACGCACATAGCAACTGCTTTTTTATCCAAACCGCAATGCAAAACTGAAAGACGAAAATACAATCACTCCAGACCGCTTGATGTGAGATCTAAGGCTCTAAGGCTGTTTCTCACTATATATATATATATATATATATATATATATATATATATATATATATATATATAAAGAATGAAGTGTTGGCATAAGAAGAATCATCGTGTATAAATTCCATTTGCCCAGAAATGATCAATTAAACTTAAGCAATTTAAATGACATGGAGCACAATTTTATTGGAAATTTTATAAATGAATGAGCCATAGTTAAACTAGTGAAAGTTAACATGAGATGTCACAAAATAGAAAATAAAAGTCCAAATTGTTAAGTTGTGTGCAAGACCTATTTAGTGTTGGGTCGGCTGGGATAATTTGGGCTATAAGCCCAGGGTAGCAAATTAGAGAGCGCAGCGTGCAAGCGTTCGGACGTAAAAGAAAGAGAAAAAAAGAAGAGAGAAAGTTTAGGTTTCTGAGTTTTCTGCTTAACGATCGTTGGCCAAACGTTGTCAGTTTTAGCCTAAATTTTATGTGGAGAATTCTTACAGTAAATTCTACAATCCTAATGGTGTTGATCTACAGTTTACCCTCTCTAAGGTACTTTCCTACTATACTCATTTTGTGAGACCTAGAATTATCTTTCGAGGAGATCCATTCTATGATGATATGCTAGAGCCAAGATCTATGTTCTTGATGTTATTATGATCCTCTAGTTATTCTAGAGAAGATTTACTGTAAACCTGTTATCATTATTATTGATAGTGGAAGTTTGAGGTGGACTACGGTCTCGTGGTTTTTCCCACATTGGGTTTTCCACGTTAAAATATTTGGTCTCACTGTGTGATTGATTAATTGCTCTATTGTTTATGCTGTGCTGGTTGATATTTACATTTTGATATCAAGTTGGTATTTTGATGAAGAACCAATTTTGATACACAAAGAGGAAAAAGAATTATTCCGCATCAATAGGTTTTTTTCCCAACAAGTGGTATCAAAGCAATAGGTTGTTTGGTGCTAGTTTTTCTTGTATGATTGAAATGGAGCAGTAAAATGGTATGATTAAATTGTAAAAAACCAGAGTTGATGTTGTTTGACAAAGGTTAGAAAATCTCTTTACGAAAAAGATAATAAGAAATAGAATTTCTCTACTCAGAAGACTTGTAAATTTGAAGTATAAAGATGGTGGTAATATTATTGAGCACATAAGCCTATTTCAGAGACTTGCAAATAAGTTGGTTACTGTGAAAATGAATATAGATGATGAGATGCAAGGATTATTACTTCTCAACTCTTTACCAGAAAGTTGGGAAACGTATGTGGTGACTATTTGCAATTCCACGCCACAAGGAACTCTAACTATAGATATGGTTAAAGACAATTTGCTAAATGAAGATGCCAAAAGGAAAAAACAGGGTGAATCTTCTTCTGGTGCATTTGTTACTAAAAAACAAGAAAGACGTGGAAGAAGTCATAGCAGAAACCCACATGGATATAGAGAAAGATCAAAGTCTAGAAGAGATATCAAATGTTTTCACTATAACAGACTAGGTCACATGAAGAAAAAGTGTAGGTTTTGGAAGCGAGAATAGAATGAAATGAAGAAAAATAATAAAGAGACCAATACAGTTGCTGCTGAAGGTAATATCACTATTGTCTGTGATGAAGGTTGTGTTTGTCTTGTAGCTCAGGACAATAATTGGGTAATTGACTCTGGTGCTTCATTTCATGTCACTTCTCATGGTTATTTTTTTAGATCTTACACTGCTAGTGATTTTGGTAATGTCAGAATAGGAAACAGTGGTACATCTAAGATTGTGGGTATTAGAGATATTTGCTTGGAGACCAATATTTGGAGCAAATTGATACTCAAAGATGTAAGGCATGTTCCAGATATTCGTTTTAACTTGATATCTATAAGTAGACTTGATGATGAGGGCTTTGCACACTATTTTGGTGAAAGCAAATGGAAACTCATTAAATGTTCTCTGATTGTGGCAAGAGGAAAGAAACTTAACTCTTTTTATGTCATGGAAGCTAAGCTACACAAAGGAGAGATTAATGCAATTCAAAAAGGTGAAAGTATAGATCTTTGGCATAAGAGGCTTGGACATATTAGCGAGAAGGGACTTCAAACTCTTGCTAAAAAGTCGTTCTTACCAGAGTTACAAGGTACATCTTTTAAATCTTGTGATCTTTGCTTAGCTGAAAAAACACATAGAGTTGTATTTCATACATATCCATCATCTAGAAGATCAGATGTTATTGATTTAGTTTATACTGATGTTTCTGTTAGGATCGGAGCGGCACTAAGAGGGGGGGGGGATGAATTAGTGCAGCGGATTACAGCTCATAATTTTGAAAATGATTTCGTAAATGAGTAGAGATTTCGATTCGACAATGAATGACTTGGTGAAAGTAGCTCGAGTAAAGTGAGAAGATAAAAACCAAAAGCTTGCTGCTATGTAAATAACGGTTTAAGAAAGGTAAACACTCACACATTCAAGGAACATACTAATTTAAAATGGTTCGGTCAAAATGACCTACATCCACTTGCGAAGCCTTCTTCGATGAGGCTCCCAACTTCCACTAGTAAATCACATTGAAGGGGAAGGATAAATACCCCTCTTACAACCTTTTACAAGTGGTTCACACTCTTACAGATTTTCAAAGAGAAAGAAGGAGATGAACACTCAAGCAATTGAAAACAAGACTTGCTAAAGACTTTGCTAAGGCTTTATCTCAATCTCTAACTTCTCAAAGGTTATATTCTCTACTGAGAATTGAGGGGTATTTATAGACCCCAAGAGAATTCAAATTTGGACTCTAAATTTTGAATTCTCTTGGGTTCCCGATGCCGGCGGTGCCACCGCCTGTCAGTGTCTGACACTGACAATGTACTAGTGGTGCCACCGCCCAGTCCGACGGTGGCAAAGTTTATATTCTCTATTGAGAATTGAGGGTTATTTATAGACCCTAAGAGGATTCAAATTTGGGCTCCAAATTTTGAATTCTCTTGGGTTCCCGATGTTGGCGGTGTCACCGCTTGTTAGTGTCTGACACTGACAATGTACTGGCGGTGCCACCGCCCAGTCTGGCGGTGCCACCGCTGGACCTCTCGGGTGCTAGGCGGTGCCACCGCCCAGTCCGACAGTTTGCTGGCGGTGCCATCGCTGGAATTCTTGGGTTCTGGGCGGTGCCACCACCCAGTCTGGCGGTGCCACCGCCTAGACTATTTCAGCTCACTGGTTGGGCTCCAAACTTGGCCCAAACCAGTCCGAACTTGGGCCCAATTGGCCCCTAACCGGGTTATAGGATTAACCCTTAATCCTAACTCTAATTACATACAAACTACGAAATTAAGATATAGTCCTAAGCAAGTTTTTAATCGGCAACATCTAGTTTCCTTCCGGCGAGCTTTTTGGCGAACTTTCGGCGGACTTCCGATACACCCTCGAATATTTTCCGGCGAACTCCCAGCAAGCTCCCGGTCTTGTGGCGAGTTTAGTGAGTCTTTGGCAAGTAGCCAAACCTTCTCGGTGATCTCCACGAACCTCCGACGATCTCTCCGGCAGACTTCTGAAAACTTCGGCAAGTCCCCGATTTCTTCTCGGTTGGTTCCGACAACACTTCTGACGAATCTTCGGACTCTCGAACACCCATCAAACTTGACTTTGGTAGACTTGCTTTATGTCTTTAAGCTATCGTAGTTAATCCTGCACACTTAAAATAAAACTTCGATTGAGACAATTAATCCTAAGCAATTAATCAAGTTGTCCGGCATGTCATTAGTCCCTCGACGCTTCGTCCGATTCTTCAGCACATTGTCCTCTCTTGTGGCATATTACCCAATCGATCAATTGACTCTGCAACTCCGATATCCTTGGCACAATCTCCGCCCTTCTTGGCCCGATGCTCGAATCCACGGCCTGAAGCCTTCTGTCGATACGTCGACCGATCCATCGGCTCGACGTCCAATCTTCCGACATGTTCCTCCAGCACAACATGATTTTCCTGCTTTAATTGTCTCATCCTGATCGAAGCATCCTGAGTCACTCAAAAATACAGATTAAAATATAAACACATATTGATTGGTTTCATCATCAAAATCCGAGATTCAACCGTTTGTACTATGCAAATTAGAACTCTTGGAGGTGCTCTTTATTTTGTTACTTTTATTGATGACCATTCTAGAAAAGTGTGAGATTTTGCTTTAAAATTTAAAGATCAGGTACTAGATGTTTTCAAGGAGTTTCATGTTAGTCTTGAAAGAGAAACTGGTAGAAAACTAAAGTGTATTCGATCAAATAATGGTGGCGAGTACAGGGGTCCTTTTGAGAATTATTGCAGGTTCTATGGTATCAGGCTTGAGAAAACAGTTCCTAAAACTCCTCAACAGAATGGTATGACAGAAAGGATGAACATAACCATTGAAGAAAGGATTAGGTGTATGCTTTCCCACGCCAAGTTACCAAAGTCATTTTGAGGGGAGGCTATGAGAACTACAATTGATCTGATAAATCTTTCTCCATCAATTCCTTTGAAAGGTGATGTTCCAGAGAGAGTATGGAGAGGAAAAGATATATCTTATAATCACTTAAGTGTCTTTAGGTGTAAAGCATTTGTTCATATTCTCAAAGATGAGAGGTCCAAGCTTGATAGTAAAGCAAAAGCATGTATCTTCTTGGGATATGTTCATGAAGAGTTTGGGTACAGATTATGGGATCCAGTGAACAAGAAGATTATTAGAAGCAAAGATGTTATGTTTCTTAAAGACCAATTATTTGATGATGGTAATAATATTGAGAAGCCAGAAACCTCCGTTTATATTTCTTAGAGTTTGGGTCTAGTTCCTTCACCTGTAGTTCATGATGATCATAGGGGAGATGAACAAGAAGATTGTGGTGAGAATACCAGTGATGATACACCTACAGTTGATGATGCTGAACCAATTGAATAAGCACCTCCACCATCAGTTGAGATTCCATTGACAAGATCCACAAGAGAGCGACAACCATCTACTAGATATCCTCCACATGAGTATGTTATGGTTACTGACGGGGGAGAGCTAGAAACTTACTAAGAAGTTATTCTACATGAGCATAAGAATGAGTGGGTTAAAGCCATATAAGAAGAGATGAAATCCTTGCTTGAGAACCACACCTATGACTTTGTAAAGTTGCCTAAAGAGAAGAAAGCTCTCAAGAATAAGTGGGTTTACAAATTGAAGACTGAAAACAATAGCTCACAACAAAGATACAAGGCACGACTAGTTATGAAAGGATTCAGTCAGAAGAAAGGTATTGACTTTGAAGAAATATTTTCTCCAGTTGTGAAAATATCCTCTATCCGAGTTATTCTTGGTTTAACTGCCCGCTTGAATTTAGAAGTTGAGCAACTTGATGTAAAAATAAT
The DNA here is from genome assembly GCF_036884655.1 of Musa acuminata AAA Group. Lineage (NCBI taxonomy): Eukaryota > Viridiplantae > Streptophyta > Magnoliopsida > Zingiberales > Musaceae > Musa > Musa acuminata. Next base: position 15,900,442 of record NC_088335.1, on the reverse strand, counting down.
ATTTCTTCATGGTGACTTAGAAGAAGAAATTTACATAGAGCAACCAGAAGGTTTCAAAGTCAAGGGAAAAGAAAATCTGGTGTGTAAGCTTAGGAAAAGCTTATATGGACTCAAATAGGCACCTAGACAGTGGTACAATAAGTTTGATTCCTTTATGATGAGCCAAGGTTATAATAGAACCACATCTAATCATTGTGTGTTTATGAAGAAATTTTCAAATGATGATTTTATTATTTTACTGCTATATGTTGATGATATACTAATTGTTGGTCATGATGCTGGAAAAATTGAAAAGCTTAAAAGAGAGCTAAGTCTTTTGCCATGAAAGACTTGGGATCGGTGAAACAAATACTTAGCATGAAAATTCTTCGTGATAGGAAGAAAAGGAAGATTTGGCTATCTCAAGAGACTTACATTGAAAAGGTTCTTGAAAGATTCAACATGAGTAAAGCCAAAGCAGTTTGTTCTCCACTTGCAGGTTATTTCAAGCTTAGTTCGAAATAATATTCTACAAGTAAGAACGAAAAAGAAGAAATGTCCAGAGTGCCTTACTCATCTGCAGTAGGCAGTTTGATGTATGCTATGGTTTGTACTAGGCCAGATATAGCTCATGCAGTTGGAGTTGTCAACCAATTTCTCTCTAATCCTGGAAAGGAACATTAGGCAACAGTGAAATAGATATTAAGATATCTAAGAGGTACTTCCAGGTTATGTTTATGTTTTGGTAATGATGAACCTATGTCAGAAGGTTACACAGATGCAGACATGGCAGGTGATACTGATTCCAGGAAGTCAACTTCGGGATTCTTGATGACATTTGCAGGAGGAGCAGTCTCTTGGCAGTCTAAGTTACAGAAGTGTGTTGCTCTATCAACCATAGAAGCAGAATACATAGCAATTACTGAATCTTGCAAGGAAGCTTTATGGATGAAAAAGTTTCTATAGGAATTGGGCGTGAAATAGGAAGGATATACTGTTTACTGTGACAGTCAGAGCGCCATTCACCTCTTCAAGAATTCAACATACCATTCTAGATCCAAGTATATTGATGTGAGATATCACTGGATTCGTGATGTGCTTGAGATGAAAGAATTACAATTGGAAAAAGTGCATACTAATGAGAATGAATCAGATATGTTGACAAAGTCTTTGCCTAAGGAGAAGTTTGAAGCATGTAGGCAAAGAGCGGGCTTAGTACAACCCACCATATGAGCTGGAGGGGGAGAATTGTTGGGTCTAGCCCATATGTGGGCTTGGACAATTTGGGTCATAAGCCTAAATCAATAATTAAGAGAGAAAGGGCAAAAGGTAAGAGCAAAAAATTAGAGAGCGCAGCGTGCAAGTGTTCGGGCGTGTAGTGAACGACGACAGCACAGGGCAAAAGAGAGAGAGAAAAGAAGAGAGAGAGAAAAATTAGGTTTCTGAGTTTTCTGCTTAACGATCGGTGGCCAAACGTTGTCAGTTTTGGCCCAAATTTTATGTGGAGAATCCTTGCAGCAAACTCTACAATCCTAACGGTGTTGATCTACAGTTTATCCTCTCTAAGGTACTTTCTTGCTATACCCACTTTGTGAGACCTAGAATTCTCTTTTGAGGAGATCCATCCTATATGATGATATGCTAGAGCCAAGATCTATGTTCTTGATGTTATTATGATCCTCTAGCTATTCTAGAGAAGATTTACTGTAAACCTGTTATCATTATTATTGATAGTGGAAGTTTGAGGTGGACTACGGTCCCGTAGTTTTTTCCATATTGGGTTTTCCACGTTAAAAGATTTGGTCTCACTGTATGATTGATTAATTGCTCTATTATTTATGCTGTGCTAGTTGATATTTACATTTTGATATCAAGTTGGTATTTTGACGAGGAACCAATTTTGATACACAAAGAGTGAAAAGAATTATTCCGCTTCAATAGGTTTTTCCCAACATTTAGTCATATTCATATATCACCTAAATCCTACCATTATCCTTAAACCTTTACATCACATATAAATATTTTTTAACATCTCTTTCTATTCATGTCTTTATTGATCATCTACCCCTAAATCTCTCCTTATATTAGTCTAGGCAAATCCACTAACGGGGGGGGGAGACGAGAAGACAAAGGTGCACCCAGATCCGTCTGCGTTGTGTCCATGTCTTGCTGGTCCTATGCTTTGTTCGTTCGAACCTCGGGTTTTTCTTCTATGCTGTTTGCCTGCTTGCTAGTGAGTGGGTTTCCTGCTTACTAGTGAGCAGGTTTCCTCATGGAGACGAAAGGAAAGGAGTTGGTGGCGCACGGTGGCCTGATGTGGCGGCGTCGCGGCCAAGGCGAAGGGGAGATCGCCATTAAGGAAATCGTCGTTGAGAAGGAGACAGCGCTGCAGCTGTGGGACAGTTGCACGCTTGGCTGCGGCTGAGGCTGACGGAATCGTCGTGGCCGCATGGCCCGCAGGCGAGTTGAGTACATGTGGTACAAAATATGCATATATAACAATAACATAACAACCAACAAGGCTTACCCATAATTCTGAATAGCTCTCTACTACCTCAGTCAATTCAAACATCTCAAAGAGTGACAAGTCGATTTAAAAGATTTACATAGCAACGGAGTAAGCTAAAAAGCATAGCAAGTGATAAAATAAATCCAGAACAAAAGAGGATAATTTTTAAACAAATAAAGTATCAAAATGTAAGATAGAATACATGAATTCATAGGTAAAATCTCATTAGATTCGGAATCACAAATGTTATTTCAATCAAACATATTTAGTTCATAACAAATGGAATAGAGAGTATTCGGAGCATATCAATAACGTATGAAATGTTCCGGATCATATCAATGGTGTATGGAATATTTCGGAGCATATCAATGGTAAATAAAACATTTCAGAACATATAAAAAACAAATGAAATGTTTCGGAGCTTATCAAAAGTATTTCAAAGCATATCAATGGCGTATAAACATTTCAAAGGCATAGGGAGCAGTTCGGAACATATCAACGGCATATGAACCATTTCGGAGCATATCAAAGAACAAATACGAAACAGAAGCTCAAACATCGTATTTGACATTACATTCGTATCATTCTTATCCAAAGCATATACAAAAATACATATCAAAGCTCTGGATATCATATCAAATATACATAAGGTATAGTAGGACCATAGACTGAATGTGATTAATCCATTTTTGAATGACCACCAGATAGAAGTCTCCCGCATTTGGGAGCTCTATTCACCCACGTATGGGTGAAGTCAGAAGGGAGCGGCAAAGCATCATGGGCTCCATGCATAACTCCCTTTACCATTTCTAGCAAAGGTTCACAATATCCCACAAACACCAAAGTACAAACAATAAAATTTGCATATATCGGAAGCACATGCGGAACAACAAAACATACATGTGCCTTTATGAGTCAATACAATACAAATATAATCTTTCACAATTACATTCGAATTAAAAGGAAATAAAGGCAAAAGCATATAAAGATTTTGGCACATATCGGAAACACATGCAGAACAACGTAACATACATGTGCCCAAACGAAATAAGGCGATACAACATAAACTTTACATAATCAATTTTAAGTATTGCAAACAATTTAAGGATAAGAGCATACAAGGATTCCAAGTAAACACATATAGCATAATTGTCGCAAGAATACCGGATGAAATCAATTTCTAAAGAGAATAAAATAAGAATAGATGAAGTCGACCAAAGTTTGATTCTGGCAGAATTTGAGAGGTACATTAAATAAATGATTCAAATTATCAATTATGCTCTAATTTACTTAGGAAATATATCATTAGAAAGATATTTTAGTCTACTATCAGAGAAAATAAGCTTCATACAAATTAAACTTTCTAACAAAGAGTTACGGATAATTTGGTAACTAAAAGTCAGAGAACAAAATTAATATTTTGTAGAATTTATAGGGTCGAATTCAATAGATAATTGGGCAGGTGTTTGGACTCTAAACATTTCAATCAAGGTATCAAAAGAAAGATCTACGAGTCTAGTTTCCAATGAAATAAGTTCTGAATAAATCAAAGTTTCCAACAAGGACTTATAGGAAGTTTAGTATCAAAAGGTCAGAAGTTATGATCCCTGTTTCGCAAAATCCATAGGGTCAACTGAAACAGAAGTTTGGGTACGCAAACTTACTCCAAATTATTCAAATAAGGTATCAAAAGAAACATTTATGAGTCTATATTCTGATCAAATAAGTTTTGTCTAAATTGGAAATCTATGCAAGGATTTATAGATAAAACAAGATGGAAGGGTTAGAATCTAAAAAATTTTCCATATTCAAATCATTACGTCTAAAACAGAGATGTATCAAATGCAAGACTAGAACAATTCAAAGTTTCTCATATTCAAAGCAAATGTAGAGATAAAAATCGCAATAAAGAAGGATCATGACACTTGCAATAGGAAAGATCAGAACACTTACCTTTTGAAGATTTCGATCCGAAGAAGGTGTAAGCCAAAATCCTTCTTCTACTTTTCCTCCGTCTCCTCTTCCTGTTTCGTTTTCTATATTTGTCTTCTTTCTTCCTCCACAACTGCAGCTCAAGCGAAACATAGAGGCACAGTCATCTACTCTTCCTTACTCTCATTCCTTCTTTTTTTTTTCCAAACGTAGCTGCCGCAGTTATCGCCGCTACCACAGCCATAGTCGCAACCGCAGCCACAACCACCGCCATAGTCGTTGTCACAACCTCAGCCCCTACTATTGTTTTCCTCTTTTTTCGCAGACACAGCTGCTGCAGTCACAGTCACAGCCTCTTTTTTTTAATTCCTTTCTTTCCCTTTCCAAAATGCAGCTACTACAGCCACCGCCGCTACCGCTGCCACAGCAACGGCCACGGCCACAGCTACCTTCCCCTCTTCCTCTTCTTCCCTCTCTTCTCCCTCTTCTTCCTTTCCTTCTCTTCTTTCCCAGCCGCAACTGCCGCAGTCGCAGCCACAGCTATGGCCGCAGCCTCTTCTTCCTCCCCTTCTCTTCTTCCTCTCCTTCTTCTCTTCCAGTTGCAGCTGCCACCGCAGCAGCCACAACCCCTTCTTTCCCTTCTCTTCTTCCTCCCCTTCCCTTCTTCCTTCTTCTTCTTCTTTCCCAGCCGCAGCCACAGCTCCCCTTCCTCTCTTCTTCCTCACCTTCTTTTCTTCCTCTCCTTCTCTTCCGGCTGCAGCTGCCACCGCCGCAGCCCTAGCCCCTTCTTCTTTCCCTTCTCTTCTTCTCCTCTTCTTCCCTTTTCCTACCCGATGCACAACACCTCCTCTCCTCTATTTCCTCCTGTGGGAAATAGAGGTGCTGCAGCCACCTCCTCCCTCCTCTTATTCTTCTCTTCTTCTCTCTTCTTCCCTTCTCCTCCTCGACGCCACACTCATCCTCTCCTCTGTTTCCTCCTGAGGGAAACAGAGGTGTTGTAGCCCTGCCGCCACCTCTCTCTCCTCTCCCTCTTCCCTCTCTTCTTCTTCTTCTTCTTCTTCTTCTTCTTCTTTTCTTCTCTTCTTCCTCTTCTTCTTCTTCTCTTATTCTCCTCTTCTTCCCTTCTCCTTCCCGACGCCCCACACCTCCTCGCTACAGCCCTTGCCGCCGCCACTCTCCTCTTTTCTTCTTCTTCCCTTTCTTCTGCCTCTTCTTCTTCTGCTCTTCTCCTCCTCTTCTTCCCTTTCTTCTGCCTCTTCTTCTTATGCTCTTCTCCTCCTCTTCTTCCCTTCTTCTCTACTTCTCTTCTTCTCCCCAACACCCCACAGCGTCTCTCTGTCATGGGAAATAGATAGCGCAGGAGGCTATGGGATAAAACCGCCACCCTTTTCTTTTTTTGTTTTTTCTTTTTCTTTTTGTAACTTAACAGTTTAGTCCTTGAAATTTCTATATTTACATATAGGTCCTCGATTTATAAATAGCTCCTTACATAAATTTCAGAAATAAAGAATATTATACTCTCCCCCCTTAAAAGAAAATTTAGTCTACTAAATTAGTTATACCTCAATCGATGAAAAGATGATAATATGTTTTATTCATTTCCTCCTCCAGCTCCCAAATAGTTTCATCAATATCATACAATTACAAATCATCCAAAAGTGACTGAAATATCCTCCTTGATCTTCAATAGATGATAACCCGACCTCCGATCAATCTTGAAAAATACTTATGCACCCTGCAATTGATCAAACAAGTCGTCACTTCTGGGTAGAAGATACTTGTTTTTTATGATCACCTAATTCAATTGTCTATAATTAATATAAATTCTGAATGTTTCATCAATCTTCTTAACTAACACCTGAGCACCCAATGATGAAATACTAAGCTAAGAAAAACCCTTATCTAATAGTCCTTGTAATTGCTTTCTCAATTCCACTTACTCAAGTGGTGTAATCCTATAGGGAGGTTTAGATATTAGGGATTATCCCAAGAACCAAATCGAAAGCAAATTCACCCTCTCTATCTAGAGATAATCCGGGCAAGTCATCCTAAGATACATCAAGCAATGAGGTAAATCATGCCCAATACTCTCAAACTAAAAGATGGGATGATCTAGTATACAAAAATTGATCATTGTTGTATAGCAATCTATACTGGTATGATAGGAAGATAGCCAAATCATACCTAGTATAATATCAAAACTCTAAATATCTAGGAGAACCAAATGAACAAGAAGTTCATGTTCTCCAATAGAAATCAGACAAGATGACTAGATCATGTTCGTTATCAAAGAATCCCCAATGGTCATATTTACCTATAGCATATAATCTAGTGGTCTAGGTCGAATGCCCAAGTGGTAAGCAAAATATTACGAAATAAAACATAGATGGGAACCATGGTCAAACAAATTTTTTTTTTCATTCTTTCATAAACATAGATAATACCTTTGACTGTTAATTCAGAAGCTTTAAAATCATATTCAGTGATAGCATAAACTCTGACATGGGCTGATGATTTAGGAGGCAGTGGCTCTTTCTTTTTATTCAAATAGCAGTCGTTTGATTCATGATCCAACTTCCCGCAAGCTAAATAGACTCCAGTCACCCACAAGCACAAACTTGTTTCATAATTTAACTTGCATTTACACAGGATTGAGTCTTTTGTGGTGACTTCCATTTTCAAATCCAGATGTCTTGACCCTCTTGTTATCACTTTCTGATTAATTTTCTCTTGTATTTTTGTTGGTAAACTTGTCATTGCTATTCCTGCCCTTGATCTCCAGAAATTCTTTGGATCATCAGAATAATTTCGTACATCAAATATCTTCTTCATTCACATCATCCAATATTCTGCCACTATTCTACCACAAATGTATTAGGTTCACGATGCTTTTGCTGCGCCACTCTGATTTAATATCCCCAATCAACCCTTTCATCACACTTAATTAATCAAAAGTAGATGAAGTAGAAGGACCAAATATCCTCATCATCCTAGATTCCTAAAATGCATCAAAGAAAATTTTCGCCGATCACTATAGTTCACTAGACCTCAATATATTTTGCATGTCAACATATCAAATATTTCAATGATCCTTAAACCATGCTCTGATACCATCTCTGTTAAGCCCCTCAAAATCGATAATATTAAAATTTTCCATAACAAATCAATCTAGGATCTAAACTAACATTTGAGAACACTGAGAAACATTCAATCAAATTCACATCTATAAAACTTGTACAGTTTATAATCATATATCACATCACTCGAAAATTCACATTTATGAAACCTAAACAAACTTAACAAAACTTTAGTAATAGTTAAATCCATAAGCTAAACAACTTATATAGTCAAAACTCCAACCATTTACCATAATTTCATATCATCGTAAACTAAACTTAACATTCCGAAATTTCAAACGAGAGAGATCTTTTAACACTTTTACACGATATATCCATTCAGGTTCATCAACAAAATTTCATTACATACAAAATATGCTTATACAATAATAACATAACAACCAATAAGACTTGCCCACAATTTTGAACAGCTCTCTACTACCTCAGCCAATTCAAACATCTCAAAGAGTGACAAGTTGACCTGAAAGATTCACATAACAATGGAGTGAACTAAAAAGCTCAGCAAGTGATAAAATAAATCCAGAATAAAAGATGACAATTTTCAAAAAAATAAAGTATCAAAATGCAAGACAGAATACAAGAATTTATAGGTACAATCTATTAGGAAAAGGGTCAGCACTAAGAGGGGGGGGGTGAATTAGTGTAGTGGTAAAATACATCTTCAAATTCGTAAAACTTCATACGTTGAAAATTGATTTTAAAAATGCTTAACTTTGAAAGTAAAGTAAGAGAGCAGTGGATGTAAAGAGCAAGTAAGGAGGTTTGCAGTTAAAGTAAATTGCTTAAAGAAATGCAAACCAGATTTTAGAGTGGTTCGGTCGTCGTGACCTACATCCACTTCGCTGATTCCTCTTTCGTCGAGACCACCGACATCCACTATCGATCTTCCTTTAATAGGTGAAGATCAACCTCCTTCTTACACCCCTCTTCTCCTTTTACCGGGTTTAGGAGACAACCCTTACAAGCACACACTCATCTCTAAACAGAAATCTAAGTTTAAGCTAGAGGAAGGATTTCTCAAGTGATTTCTACATCGTTTCTTCACTTTTAAACTCTTTGTGCTTGTATATTTTAACCAGGGATGAGAGGGATATTTATAGGCTTTAAGTTGATTCAAACTTGAAACCTAAAAATATCTCATCCCTGGTTTTTCGGGCACGAGCGGTACCACTGCTAGTGTCAGTCTGACACTGACACTACACTGGGCGGTACCACCGCCCAATCTGGCGGTACCATCGCTTGTAGCCTCTCGGAGGCTGTGTTTGGGTGGTACCATCGCCCAGACCGGTGGTACCACCGCCTGACATAGTCTCAGAGATTATGCCACGGCGGTGTCACCTCTTGGGGCACTATTTGGGCCTTTTCATTGGGCCCAACACAGTTCTTACATAGGCCCAATTGGCCCCTAATTGGGTTGGCCCAAATCCAAACCCAATTACATGCTAACTACGTTTGCTAAGACATATTCTAAGCTAAACAAGTCCATAAGTCTAGTTTCTTCCAGCGAACTTCCGACGAACTCTCGGCAATGTTCCAATGAACTGTTGGGAAATCTTGGGGCGACATCACATGCGCAGCGGAAGAACAAGAAAACAAAATCCCCGATTCCCAAAGAGATGTTCGTCGTCGTGCGAAGATTGGTGCGCAAAATCCACGAAACTTAAAACTGCGTATAGAGTAGATTGTGTTACCTAGGGAGATCGTATATCCCTGTTTCATTGCAGATTTTTAGGAGAAGGTGAAGGAGGTCAAGCATCCTCCTCTCTAGCGGTGATCCACACAGTAGGGCTGCGACGATGCTCCTCAAAACTCCAGGCCTACTCTGAGGTGGAGAGGGGGAGGAGAATAGGAGAGGCAAGCAAAGGCTCTAGCCTATGAGACTCTGAATCCCTCCTATTTATAGAGGTCCCTTGTCAAACCCTAATGGGTCCTCCCCTAGTGGGTATTGGATCAGCATCCAATAAGATAAGGGCTCCGTCGGATATCTCATATCTGAACTTCTACTCATCGCAATGCCTACCATATATGTGTGACCCTCTAGGTCCAATATCGAGCTGGCCGTGAGTCATACCTGTCAGAACTCCTTCTAACTCAGTGAATTATTATCTCTGTAATAATTTACTTGACTCATCGACTACGGACGTACTAGGCCACTACGCCGTAGTCCCCAGATGATATAAGGGAATCCAATCCATTGGACTTGTCTGTCCTCAGTTACCGTGTACCTATAGTCCCTCATCCATCTAATATCCCTGAGACCGTATATAGAGCATGGTGCTGTCAGACCCATACGGTTTCTACTCGAGTCTCGCTCTAATTGATTCTCCCGGAGAACTCTTTCTCTCTCAACCCGAATGACCCTAGCTAGGGATTTTTCTAAGTAAGAACACATGGGATATTCCTCTCATGATGTCGAGAGTGGATGATCCTCTATCAACACTCAATAGCCCTCGTAAGGTCAACTATCACTCCCAATGACCAGCTGTACTAGATCTAGGATAGCCAAACCTATAAGTCTGGTATCAAAGAGTGGAGCACTCATACAAGACATCCTTGGTGTCTCAAGTCTAAGGACCAGATACACCACTAGGACTACGGAATCATTGTTTGACAATAAGGCATCATCAACCATCCAGCATTCCGTAAGCGGATCAATCAGTGAACTTATTCTCCAATGAGCACCTGTACTGTATCCCTAGTGTCCCTACACGAGCAGCTATGAGACCAGCTGCATCTATCATATAGACGGGTATACAGCACACCAGTCTGTCCGGTTATCACGATGTCCCTCTCGAGTAATCTATGACCGGGATTATTTAGGATATGTGTTTAAAGGTGAATCGATCTCATTATCGTGATCTCATCATGATCCGATTCACATTGCACAAATTCAAGGACATCATAATATATATATATACATATATACAATAGTTATAAAGTGATATACGCCAAAATATAATAAGCAAAAAGATTCTGTATCAAGTCACATGTGCCATCACTCACGTGATTGGCTTGCTGGGCATCTATGACTAGCACGAACTCCCGGCAAGCTCCTGGATTTCACGACGATCTTCTTGGTGAGTTCTGACGAGCTTCTCTGGCAAGCTCTGAGACTTCTCAACTGGTTCCTGCAGAACTTCCGATGAACGTTTGGACTTCTGACGAACTCTCAAACTCCCAACGAAATCGCGTTCTTGACTTCGAGGCTTCATTTTGCTTTATACCTTGCTATCGTAGTTAATCCTGCACATGTAAAAACACACTTCAATCTAGACAATTAATACTAAGCATGAATCATGTTGTCCGGCATGTCATTGGTCCATTAACGCTTCGTCTGATTCTTCGGCGCATCGTCCTCTCTTGCGGCCTATTGCCCAATCGGCTAGTTGACTTTGCAACTCCGATATCCTTGGCACAATATCCGCTCTTCTTAGTCCGATGCCCGAATCCATGGCCCGAAGCCTTCTATCGATACATCGACCGATCCTTCGGCTCGACGTCCAATCTTCTAACATATTCTACCGGCCCAACATGATTCTTCCTACTTTAATTGTCTCATCCTGATCAATGCATTCTACGTCATTAAAAATGCAGATCAAATCATAAACATCTATCAATTAGTTTCATCATCAAAATACAAGATTTAACAATCTCCCCCTTTTGATGATGACAACCAATTGATGACGGAGTTAACCTTAACTCCCCCTATCAATATGCCATATTGATAGAACCTTGAATTCAAGCTGAATTCAAATTATTGCAAATTTCATCATGAATATTTGCAACACGTCATCATGCATAATATGATTATACTTCTCCCCCTTTGTCATCAACAAAAAGGAGAAATATAACTTTCATTTGTTTGAGATACAAGTTCAATATATTACATCATAAATCTCCAGTTTTATTATCATGTAAGCTAGCAAAAATTTTACAAAATTTTAGAACATGCAAGCTAACTATTTTTGCTTCCTTTTTAAATGTGCAAGTTGCAAGTTTTGCTTCTTGAGATAGGCAAGATAGCACTTTTGCTTAATATTGCAAGATAACATTTCTTGCTTTTGAGATGAGCAAACTAATAAGTTTTGCCTCTCTTTGCGATATGTATATTTGTAATTTTTGCTTCTCTTTAGATGTGCAAGCAAACTAGCAAGTTTTTTTTCCTTACAATTTGTGAGCTAGCAATTTTACACACATGAAAGTTGGCAAGATTTTTACATCTTTTGAGATGAGCAATCTTCTTGCTTCTTCTTGAAGTATACAAGATAGCTAGCAAGTTAGCAAAATTTGCTCCCCCTATGTCATTGTCAAATAGAAGGGATGTGCACGCTAGAAATTCTTTCTTCCCTTTTGTCATTGGCAAAAAGAGGGGATTAACTAAAATAATTATGCAATTCATCAATTTTTAAATTATGATAAAGGTTAAACAACAAAGATGAAAAATCTAAGTCATGAATGTCAAAATAATTTTTCATCATAAATATTTCATCATCGCATGCATCATTATCATAAGTTGAATTACAGCATGCATAATATCAAATTATCATGTATATTTCCAAAATATAAAACGTATGATTCCAAATCATTACGTCAATATTTCAATCATAAAAAATGAAAGATCAAGTCTAAAATTCAAGAGATCAAGATCATAATCCAAAAAATATATAAGAGAAATTTATGCATTTGGAAGATCTAACATCTCTAAGTTTATCATTCAAGCTAGCAAATTTAGTTTTCTTTACGATGCTAGCTATTTTCTTTCCCCCTTTTTGTCATTGTAAATAAGAAACAAGAAGTAGAGTGGAAGAATACAATTTTCACATCAATGCTCTACTTATTACCTGAGGTTTACAACCACAAATACGAAGGAATTTGCATATCATGTCATGAAAGATAATAACATCAAATCATGAATGCCACAAGACATGATTTATTTAATAAATTTTTTTTATAAATAGCAAAAAAAAACATAGGAGATCAAATGATATAATATCTTGATTCATGCATAAGAAATCTCAAGTTATAAATCTCAAAAAATCAAGATAAGTCTCATTCAAATTCAACTCATCAAAATCATTTTCATGGTCTAAGAGATTCATAAAAGTGATATAAATAGATTCGTTAATCTCCTTTTTGAAAAAAATCGATAAAGTAGGGAAAGATAAATTTTTCAAGGAGAAACCTTTCCTCTTTTTAGTTGTTTCAATTCATGTGATTTATTTTATTTATGCCAAATAAAAATATGCATCAACGTTTAAAAACCGAAAAAGCCACTTTCATTACCATAAAAATCGATAATCCATAAATCTCAAGAATCATCATGCATAATTTTGGAATTTATTAAGCATGATCATTATGCATGACATCAAAATATGGTCTCAAAATATTTAATATTTTTATTATATAATTAAATCATTATATATCATCAAAATTGATTTAATCAAACATAAAGCATTTTCCATCAAGATCATTTTGTTTGTTGTAGCATTTTTCTTTTTAGGTGAATCTAACTTTTCATGCTTAATTTTCCATATAAAAGTCATGCATCATCATTAAGCATGATATCAAACCTCTTAATATTTTCATTAAGACATCAAATATGGTCTAATCAAAATTGAAAATCATCAAGATACACATTATTTCTTTAAAACATCTAGCATGATTTAAGTCTAACATTTTGTTCCTTTATCATAACACATACAATTTTCATGATCATTACTAGAAGGATAAGCATGATTCCTAATTTTTTTAAATTTTCATTACATTATTAAACATATAATTTTTAAAAAATATTTATATAATTTTCTTAAACTAAATTAAAAATAACTCATGAAAAATATCAAGTAATTTCAAAGTAAATTAAAGGAGTTTCGTTTGAGTTGTTTACCTCACTGATGAGAGTTACCAAAGCAAGGTTTGCCACTTCATCTTCATCAGTTTGCTCTTCTTTTTCGGATGCACTCGTTTCGTCCCAATTTGTGTTCTTTTTAAGTTTGTTTTTATTTTTTGATTGTTGTTTCATGAACCTTTTAAATTTCATAAGGAATTCAAGTTCACCATCACTTGAGCTTATGCTCAAGTGGCCTTCAATTGTTCCATGTCCCAAATCCTTCATGTTCTTTGGAAGGTTGTTCTTGAGTTCTTTACGTGCATTGCATGTCATTTCATAGTTCATTAAAGACCCTATAAGTTCTTCAATTGATAAATGGTTCAAGTTTTTTGATTCTTGAATAGTCGTTACTTTTGAATCCCAACTCTTTCTTATTAAGAGAACATAAAATTTTGTTTACAAGTTCAAAATCTGAAAAATTTCTACCAAGTGCTTTTAAACCATTGACGACATCCGTAAAACGAGTGTACATGTCAACAACGGTTTCACTTTGCTTCATTCGAAAAAGTTCAAAATCATGCATTAAAAACACACTTCAATCTAGACAATTAATACTAAGCATGAATCATGTTGTCCGGCATGTCATTGGTCCATTAACGCTTCGTCTGATTCTTCGGCGCATCGTCCTCTCTTGCGGCCTATTGCCCAATCGGCTAGTTGACTTTGCAACTCCGATATCCTTGGCACAATATCCGCTCTTCTTAGTCCGATGCCCGAATCCATGGCCCGAAGCCTTCTATCGATACGTCGACCGATCCTTCGGCTCGACGTCCAATCTTCTAACATATTCTACCGGCCCAACATGATTCTTCCTACTTTAATTGTCTCATCCTGATCAATGCATTCTGCGTCATTAAAAATACAGATCAAATCATAAACATCTATCAATTAGTTTCATCATCAAAATACAAGATTTAACAATCTCCCCCTTTTGATGATGACAACCAATTGATAACGGAGTTAACCTTAACTCCCCCTATCAATATGCCATATTGATAGAACCTTGAATTCAAGCTGAATTCAAATTATTGCAAATTTCATCATGAATATTTGTAACACATCATCATGCATAATATGATTATACTTCTCCCCCTTTGTCATCAACAAAAAGGAGAAATATAACTTTCATTTGTTTGAGATACAAGTTTAATATATTACATCATAAATCTCCAGTTTTATTATCATGCAAGCTAGCAAAAATTTTACAAAATTTTAGAACATGCAAGCTAACTATTTTTGCTTCCTTTTTAAATGTGCAAGTTGCAAGTTTTGCTTCTTGAGATAGGCAAGATAGCACTTTTGCTTAATATTGCAAGATAACATTTCTTGCTTTTGAGATGAGCAAACTAATAAGTTTTGCCTCTCTTTGCGATATGTATATTTGTAATTTTTGCTTCTCTTTAGATGTGCAAGCAAACTAGTAAGTTTTTTTTCCTTACAATTTGTGAGCTAGCAATTTTACACACATGAAAGTTGGCAAGATTTTTACATCTTTTGAGATGAGCAATCTTCTTGCTTCTTCTTGAAGTATACAAGATAGCTAGCAAGTTAGCAAAATTTGCTCCCCCTATGTCATTGTCAAATAGAAGGGATGTGCACGCTAGAAATTCTTTCTTCTCTTTTGTCATTGGCAAAAAGAGGGGATTAACTAAAATAATTATGCAATTCATCAATTTTTAAATTATGATAAAGGTTAAACAACAAAGATGAAAAATCTAAGTCATGAATGTCAAAATAATTTTTCATCATAAATATTTCATCATCGCATGCATCATTATCATAAGTTGAATTACAGCATGCATAATATCAAATTATCATGTATATTTCCAAAATATAAAACGTATGATTCCAAATCATTACGTCAATATTTCAATCATAAAAAATGAAAGATCAAGTCTAAAATTCAAGAGATCAAGATCATAATCCAAAAAATATATAAGAGAAATTTATGCATTTGGAAGATCTAACATCTCTAAGTTTATCATTCAAGCTAGCAAATTTAGTTTTCTTTACGATGCTAGCTATTTTCTTTCCCCCTTTTTGTCATTGTAAATAAGAAACAAGAAGTAGAGTGGAAGAATACAATTTTCACATCAATGCTCTACTTATTACCTGAGGTTTACAACCACAAATACGAAGGAATTTGCATATCATGTCATGAAAGATAATAACATCAAATCATGAATGCCACAAGACATGATTTATTTAATAAATTTTTTTTATAAATAGCAAAAAAAAACATAGGAGATCAAATGATATAATATCTTGATTCATGCATAAGAAATCTCAAGTTATAAATCTCAAAAAATCAAGATAAGTCTCATTCAAATTCAACTCATCAAAATCATTTTCATGGTCTAAGAGATTCATAAAAGTGATATAAATAGATTCGTTAATCTCCTTTTTGAAAAAAATCGATAAAGTAGGGAAAGATAAATTTTTCAAGGAGAAACCTTTCCTCTTTTTAGTTGTTTCAATTCATGTGATTTATTTTATTTATGCCAAATAAAAATATGCATCAACGTTTAAAAACCGAAAAAGCCACTTTCATTACCATAAAAATCGATAATCCATAAATCTCAAGAATCATCATGCATAATTTTGGAATTTATTAAGCATGATCATTATGCATGACATCAAAATATGGTCTCAAAATATTTAATATTTTTATTATATAATTAAATCATTATATATCATCAAAATTGATTTAATCAAACATAAAGCATTTTCCATCAAGATCATTTTGTTTGTTGTAGCATTTTTCTTTTTAGGTGAATCTAACTTTTCATGCTTAATTTTCCATATAAAAGTCATGCATCATCATTAAGCATGATATCAAACCTCTTAATATTTTCATTAAGACATCAAACATGGTCTAATCAAAATTGAAAATCATCAAGATACACATTATTTCTTTAAAACATCTAGCATGATTTAAGTCTAACATTTTGTTCCTTTATCATAACACATACAATTTTCATGATCATTACTAGAGATAAGCATGATTCCTAATTTTTTTAAATTTTCATTACATTATTAAACATATAATTTTCAAAAAATATTTATATAATTTTCTTAAACTAAATTAAAAATAACTCATGAAAAATATCAAGTAATTTCAAAGTAAATTAAAGGAGTTTCGTTTGAGTTGTTTACCTCACTGATGAGAGTTACCAAAGCAAGGTTTGCCACTTCATCTTCATCAGTTTGCTCTTCTTTTTCGGATGCACTCGTTTCGTCCCAATTTGTGTTCTTTTTAAGTTTGTTTTTATTTTTTGATTGTTGTTTCATGAACCTTTTAAATTTCATAAGGAATTCAAGTTCACCATCACTTGAGCTTATGCTCAAGTGGCCTTCAATTGTTCCATGTCCCAAATCCTTCATGTTCTTTGGAAGGTTGTTCTTGAGTTCTTTACGTGCATTGCATGTCATTTCATAGTTCATTAAAGACCCTATAAGTTCTTCAATTGATAAATGGTTCAAGTTTTTTGATTCTTGAATAGTCGTTACTTTTGAATCCCAACTCTTTCTTATTAAGAGAACATAAAATTTTGTTTACAAGTTCAAAATCTGAAAAATTTCTACCAAGTGCTTTTAAACCATTGACGACATCCGTAAAACGAGTGTACATGTCAACAACGGTTTCACTTGGCTTCATTCGAAAAAGTTCAAAATCATGCATTAAAAAGTTGATTTTCGAATCTTTAACTTTGCTAGTGCCTTCATGTGTGATTTCGAGAGTATGCCAAATTTCGAAAGTCGTTTTGCACATAGAAATTTGATTAAACTCATTTTTGTCTAAGGTGCAAAATAAGGCATTCATAGCTTTTGCATTTAAAGAAAATATCTTCTTCTCCAAATCATTCCAATGGTTCTTTAAAAGAGAAGACATTCGAAAATCATTTTCAACAATGTTACATAAGTTCAAATCCAAAGAAAGCAAGAAAACTCTCATTTGAGTTTTTCAATATGTGTAGTCCATTCTATTGAAAAAGAGATGACGAATGAGAGAGTGACCCTCTTGAAAGCCGAAAAGAGTCATTTCTCTTGGGTGTTAAACCAAATGAGAAATCACGAGGCTCTGATACCAACTGTTAGGAAATGGGTCGGCACTAAGAGTGGAGGGTGAATTAGTGTAGCGGTAAAATACGTATTTAAATTTGTAAAACTTCGTACGTTGAAAACCGATTTCGGAAATGGTTAACTTTGAAAGTAAAGTAAGAGAGTAGTGGATGTAAAGAGCAAGTAAGAAGGTTTGCAGTTAAAGTAAATTGCTCAAAGAAATGCAAACCAAATTTTAGAGTGGTTCGGTCGTCGTGACCTACATCCACTTCGCTGATTCCTCTTCCGTCGAGACCACCAACATCCACTGTCGATCTTCCTTTAATAGGAGAAAATCAACCTCATTCTTACACCCCTCTTCTCCTTTTACTGGGTTTATGAGACAACCCTTACAAGCACACACACTCCTCTCTAAACAGAAATCTAAGTTTAAGTTAGAGGAAGGATTTCTCAAGTGATTTCTATAGCGTTTCTTCACTTTTAAACTCTCTATGCTTGTGTATTTTAACCAAGGATGAGAGGGGTATTTATAGGCTTCAAGTTGATTCAAACTTAGAGGCTAAAAATATCTCATCCCGGGTTTCCCGGGCACGGGCGGTACCACTGCTTGTGCTAGTCAGTACCACCGCCAATGTCAGCCTAACACTGACACTGCATTGGGCGATACCACTGCCTGACACTAGGTGGTGCCATTGCCCAGACTGGCGGTACCATCGCCTGTAGCCTCTCGGAGGCTGTGTCTAGGCAGTACCACTGCTTGACACTGTCTCGGAGATTGTGCCACGACGGTGCCATCTCTTGGGGCACTATTTGGGCCTTTTCATTGGGTCCAACACAATTCTTACATGGGCCCAACTGGCCCCTAATTGGGTTGGCCCAAATCCAAACCCAATTATGTGCTAACTACGTTTCCTAAGACATATTCTAAGCTAAACAAGTTCATAAGTCTAGTTTCTTCCGGCGAGCTTCCAGCAATCTTCCGACGAACTCTCAGCAATATTCCAGCGGACTCCTGGCAAGCTCCTGGACTTCACGACGATCTTCTTGGTGAGTTCCGACGAACTTCTCTGGCAAGCTCCGAGACTTCTCGGCTGGTTCCTGCAGAACTTCCGATGAACGTTTGGACTTCCGACGAACTCTCGAACTCCTAACAAAATCACGTCCTTGACTCCGAGACTTCATTTTGCTTTATGCCTTGCTATCGTAGTTAATCCTATATATGTAAAAACACATTTCGATCTAGACAATTAATACTAAGCATGAATCATGTTGTCTGGCATGTCAGTGGTCCATCGACGCTTCATTCGATTTTTCGGCGCATCGTCCTCTCTTGCGGCCTATTACCCAATCGGCTAGTTGACTCTGCAACTCCAATATCCTTGGCGCAATATCCGCTCTTCTTGGCCCGATGCCCGAATCCATAGCCTATAGCCTTTTGTCGATATATCGATCGATCCTCCGGCTCGACGTCCAATCTTCTAACATGTTCCACCGGCCTAATATGATTCTTCCTACTTTAATTGTCTCATCCTGATCGAAGCATTCTGCGTAACTAAAAATGCAGATCAAATCATAAATACTTATCAATTGGTTTCATCATCAAAATACTAGATTTAACACAATCTCATTAGATACGGAATCACAAATGTTATTTCAATCAAATATATTTGGTTCATAACAAATGGAATATAGAGTAATCAGAGCATATCAATAGTGTATGAAATGTTCCGGAGCATATCAACGACATATGGAACATTTTGGAGCATATCAATGGTATGTGAAATATTTCGAAGCATATCAAAAATAAATGAAACGTTTCGGAGTTTATCAATAGCGTATGAAAAGTTTCGGAGCATATCAATGACAAACGAAACGAAACATTTCAGAACATATCAATGGCATATGAAGTATTTCAAAGCATATCAATGGCATATGAACATTTCAGAGGCATAGGGAGTATTTCGAAATATATTAATAGCATATAAAATATTTCAGAGCATATCAATGGCATATGAACCATTTCAGAGAATATCAAAGAACAAATACGAAACAGAAGCTCAAACATCATATTTGATGTTACATTCATATCATTCTTATCCAAAACATGTACATAAATACATATCAAAGCTCTCGATATCATATCAAACATACATAATGTGCAGTGGGACCACAAACAGAATGTGATTCATCCATTTCTGAATGACCACCAAACAGAAGTCTCCCATGTCTGGGAGCTCCATTCACCCACGTTTGGGTGAAGTCAGAGTGGGCTGATAGAGCATTGTAGGCTCTATGCATAACTCACTTTACCATTTCTAGCAAAGGTTCACAGTATCCCATAAACACCATAGTACAAAAGGATAGTGTGAACAATAAAATTAGCACATATCGGAAACACATGCGGAACAACAAAACGTACATGTGCCTTTATGAGTCTATACAATGCAAATATAATATTTCACAATTGCATTCAAATTGAAAGGAAATAAAGACAAGAGCATATAAGGATTTTGGCATATATCGAAAGCACATGCGGAACAACGAAATATACATGTGCCCATACGAAACAAGGCGATATAACATAAACTTTACATAATCAGTTTCAAGTATTGCAAACAATTTAAGGACAAAAGCATACAAAGATTCCAAGAAAACATATATAGCATAATTATCGCAAGAATACCGGATGAAATCAATTTCGAAAGAGAATAAAATAAGAATAGGCGAAGTCGACCAAAGTTCGATTCTGGCAGAATTTGAGATGCACATTAAACAAATGATTCAAACCATCAATTGTACTCCAATTTACTCAGGAAATATATCATTGGAAATATATTTTAGTCTAATTTCAGAGAAAACAAGCTTCATATGAATTGAACTGTCTAATAGAGAGTTATGGATAACTTGGTAACTAAAAGTCAGAGAACAAAAATACTATTTTGTAGAATTTATAGGGTCGGATTCAATGGATAACTGGGCAGGTGTTTGGACTCCAAATATTTCAATCCAAATGTCAAAAGAAAGATCCATGAGTCTAGTTTCCAATGAAATAAATTTTAAATAAATCAGATTTCCAATAGAGACTTATAGACAGTTTAGTATCAAAAGGTCAGAAGTTACAATCCCTGTTTCGCAAAATCAATAGGGTCAACTGAAACAGAAATTTGGGCAGGCAAACTTATTCCAAATTCTTCAAATAAGGTATTAAAAGAAAGGTTTATGAGTCTTTATTCTGATCAAATAAGTTTTGTCCAAATTGAAAATCTATGCAGGGATTTATAGTTAAAACAAGATGGAAGAGTCAGAATCTTAAAAGTTTTTTATAATTAAATCGTTACATCTAAACAAGAAATGTATATCAAATGCAGGGCTAGAACAATTCAAAGTTTCTCATATTTAAAGCAAATGCATATTTAAAAATCACAGTAAAGAAGGATCAAGATACTTGCAATAAGAAAGATCAGAACACTTACCTTTCGAAGATTTCGATCCGAAGGTGTAAGCCCAAATCCTTCTTCTACTTTTCCTCCGTCTCCTCTCCTTGTTTCATTTTCTACATCTATCTTCTTTCTTCCTCCACAATTACAACTCGAGCAGAACATAGAGGCACAGTCATCTGCTCTCCCTTACTCTCATTCCTTCATTTTTTTTCCCAAACATAATTATTGTAGTCATCGCTATTGCCACTACCATAGTCGCTATCACAACCGCAGCCCCTTCCACTGTACTACTTTCTTCCTCTTCTTTCGCAGACATAGAGGCTATAGTCACAGCCGCAGCAACAACCACAGCTGCAGCCCTTTTTTTTTTCCTCCTTTCTTTCTTTTTCCCAAACGCAGCTGCTACAACCACCACCGTTGCTGCAGTTGCGGCCACAGCCACCTTCCCCTCTTCCTCTTCTTCCCTCTCTTCTCCCTCTTCTTCTTCCTTTCCTTCTCTTCTTTCCCAACTGCAACTGCCGCAGTCACAGCCATAGCTATGGCCACAGCCATCACAACCGCAGCCTCTTCTTCCTCCCCTACTCTTCTTCCTCTCCTCCTCTTCCAGCTGCAGCTGCCACCGCTGCAGCCGCAGCCCCTTCTTTCTCATCTTCCTCACCTTCCCTTCTTCCTTCTATAAGAAATCACTGAAACCAACTTGTGTTTCTAAATTATTATAATAGAAACACAATAAAAACTGATGCGGAAACAAAATAGCGTACCTCCAGCCATTGTTGCTAAGAATTTCTGCAGAGGTTTCTTCTTGAACTTTGGTACTTCTTGGCTCAGAACTCTCGCTTTAGATGATGTAAGAAAGTCTTTCGCTTCAAAGAGATGATTGAGCCCAAGGACCAAAATTCTCATATATATAGATGTTCTCCCATCAAGAACATTTATTATCACCAAATCATAACGTTCAAGAATTAATTTAAATTTGTAACGTTTGGGCCATAATTAAGAATTTTAATGATATTAAATATGTAATTTAATAATAACGGTTTCATGCATAAAGAATAAAAAATTGAAATCATTTAAATTATAATAAATAAAGAAATTCATGATAATGAATTATGAATCATAATGAGAACAGTTATATTATTATTAAATTAAATATTTAATAATAACAGTTACATTCTCCCACTTGGTCCATACGTTTATCTTAATAATTTGAATTAATTTTTCTTGAACAACTTTTTAAAGAAATAAATACACGAATCATAGCGATAAGTCCTCTAAGAGCGAGTATTATCATCCATGTATCACGATGCATTTAGTTTCTTAATCTTAATATGGTAATATTACTTAATGAATAAATCTTATGTTTATTCTTGGTCCAGTAACAATATATTTTCTCAAAATAATGTGCACATGAATGAGAAAATTACATAATATATAAGAGTTTCAATATCATTACAATGTGGAACCAAGTCCCATTTTCTCTACATGATCCTTGAATTTCAAAGGTAGCATGCCTTTAGTCAAAGGATTAGCAATCATCAATTCAGTGCTAATATGCTCAATGACCACTTTCTTTTCCTTTACACGTTCTCTTATGGCTAGATACTTAATGTCGATATGTTTACTTCGACTTTTACTTTTATTATTTTTAGCCATAAAGACAGCAGCTGAATTGTCACAGAAAATTCTTAATTGCTTAGAAATAGAATCCATGATTCTAAGCCCAGAAATGAAACTCTTAATCCATACATCATGTGAAGTAGCCTCAAAATAGGAGACAAACTCAGCTTCCATGGTAGAAGTAGCAATCAAGGTCTGCTTAGCGCTTCTCTAAGAAATAGCTCCACCGGCCATCATAAAAATATATCCTGATGTTGATTTATGAGAATCAACACAATCGGCGAAGTCTGAATCTGAGTAACCAATCACATCCAGATTGTTTGTATGTCTATACATAAGCATGTAATCTTTGGTTCCTTGTAGATACCTCATCACTTTCTTTGCAGCTCTCCAGTGGTCCATACCTGGATTACTCTAATATCGACCTAGCATCCCCACAATAAATGCAATATCAGGTCTTGTACAGACCTGAGCATACATAAGGCTTCCTACGACAGAAGCATATGGGATGTTTTCCATTGATTCCCTTTCAAAGTTGTTCTTTGGGCATTGGTTCAAATTGAACCTATCACCTTTCACAATGGGAGCAACTCTTGGTGAACAATCCTTCATCCGAAATCTTTCTAAAAGTTTATCGATATAGGTTTCTTGTGATAGGCCTAAAATGCCTCAAGGTCTATTTCTATGGATCTTAATGCCAATGACATAAGATGCTTCACCCATATCCTTCATGTCAAAATTTTTAGAAAGGAATTGTTTCACCTCATGTAGCAAACCCTTATTGTTGGTTGCAAGCAAAATATGATCTATGTATAAAACAAGGAAACATATTTTACTCCCACTAACCTTTTGGTATATGCATTGATCCATGGGATTTTCAACAAATCCGAATGAAGAAATCACTTCATGAAATTTAAAATACCATTGGCAGGAGGCTTGTTTTAAGCCGTATATAGACTTCCCAAGTTTGCAAACCAAGTGTTTACCAACACTAGAGGAGAAACCTTTAGGTTGTTTCATATAAACCTCTTCCTCTAGATCTCCATTTAGAAATGTCATTTTCACATCCATTTGTTGCAATTCAAGGTCAAAATGAGCAACTAATGCCAAAATTGTACGTAGAGAATCTTTCTTAGATACAGGAGATAACGTCTCCGTATAATCGATTCCCTCTTTTTGAGTAAATCCCTTTGCAACAAGTCATGCCTTGTATCTCTCAATGTTGCCTAACGAATCTTTCTTTGTTTTAAAGACCCATTTACAACCAATAGCCTTTGCTTCATTAGGCAACTCTACAAGATCCCAAACTCCATTGCTCATCATGGAATTCATCTCTTCTTTCATGGCATTATGCCACAAATTTGACTCTTTACAACTCATGGCTTATGAAAATGTTTCAGGATCATTTTTTGCACCAATATTATAATCAGATTCTTATAGATATACAACATAATCACTAGGAATTACTGATCTTTTATTTCTAGTAGATCTTCTTAATGTTGTACCAATGGTTCCTTGAGGAACTTGTGGTTCAACTAGTTGTTCAGGAGCTTGTTGTAATTCCTGAACTGCTTGATCTATTAGAATACTATCAATAACTTATGGAATTTCAATGATTGGTTGTTCAGCACTAGTTTGTACTTGAGGAGTGCTATGAACTATAACCAATCTATCATTTGATGTGGAAGGTTGAGATTCTATATGATCATGTGCGGAAACTATGTTCTTGATATGATCGCTCCCACTAATCACATCATCCTCAAGAAATTTAGCGTTTCTTGATTCCACAATCCTAGTTGTGTGAGATGGACAATAGAATCTGTAACCTTTGGACTTTTCGGCATATCGAATGAAATACCCACTAATAGTCCTCGGGTCCAGTTTCTTCTCTTGTGGATTATATACCCTGACTTCAGACGGACATCCCCAAATGCGCATATGTCGCAAACTCGGTTTCCAACCTTTCCATAGTTCAAATAGTATCTTTTGGACAGCCTTGGTTGGAACTCGGTTTAATATATACACAGCCGTCTTTAGTACTTCAGTCCACAAGAACTTAGGAAGACTAGAGTTGCTAAGCATACTCCGCACCATGTCTAATAAGGTTCGGTTTCTTCTTTCTGCAACACCATTCTGGTCTAGAGAACCAGGTATAGTGTATTGGGCAACAATCCCATGTTCTTGAAGAAACTTAGCAAAAGGACCAGGTGCTTGTCCATTTTCAGTATATCTACCATAATATTCTTCACCCCTATCTGATCTCACAATTTTAATTTGCTTACCACATTGGTTCTCAACTTCAGCCTTAAAGACTTTGAAGGCATCCAATGCTTCAATTTTGTTATTAAGCAAATATATATACATATATCGTGAGTAATCATCTATAAAAGAGATGAAGTATTTCTGACCATGTATGTCCATGTCTGGACAATATATATCAGTATGAATTATCTCTAATAAGTCTGAACTCCTATTAGCACCCTTTTTGGACTTATTAGTCTGCTTTCCCTTAATACAGTCCACACAAGTCTTAAAATTAGTAAAATCAAGAGTACTAAGTACCCCATTTTTAACTAATCTCTTAATTCTCTCTATGGAGATATGTCCTAATCTCCGATGCCATAACATAGAGGAGTCCTCATTAATATTACACCTCTTAATGCCAGCATGAACATTCATTGAACTTTGAGTATTATCATTTTGTAATAAATAACGGTAAAGACCATCAGACAAAATACCATTCCCAACACAATCAGATTTATGTAATAAACAAAATGATGTGTTTTAAAATTAAAGGAATACCCAAATGGTACGAGTCTGGAAACAAAAATTAAGTTTCGTGAGAAACTTGGTACATAAAAGGTTCTTTCCAATTTTAAAACAAAACCACTACTTAAAGTTAAAATGCATGTTCCAATTGCTTCCATATGTGAGCCCATCTTATTTCCTGATAAGATGCTTTGCTCACTTCCCACTGGCTTCCTTAGGTTTTACATACCCTACAAAGAGTTTGCAATATGGATTGTTGATCCAGAGTCAATCCACCAGGTGTTAATATTAACATTGACCATATTAGATTCATAACATACATATGAGGTTGGTTTACCTTTCTTTTCAAGCCATTGTTGGAATTTCGTGCATTCCTTCTTCATGTGTCCCTTTCTTTTACAAAAGAAATACCTTACTTCTTTCTTGACATCAGCTTGGGGTGGTATTTTACATTTTCCCTGCTAATGAGCTTTCTTATTGGCTTGATGTTTGTCAGTTTTGTTTTTCCCTCGAGTGGTTACTACTAATGCATTCTCACCCAATTCCATCACTAGCCTCTTTTCTTCTTGAACACACATGGTCATTAATTCATTGATTGACCATTTATCCTTATGTGTATTGTATGAAATTTTAAAAGGGCTATATTGAGGTGGAAGGGTGTTCAGAATATAGTGCACCAGGAAGGATTCTGACATATTAACCTCAAGTTTCTTAAGTTGAGCCGCAATATCTCGCATTTGCATTATGTGCTCATGAACACCCTTTATGTTGGTAAGTCTAAGGGATGAAAATTTCATAATAAGGGTACTTGCTAGTGCCTTATCCAAAGTGACGAATTGTTCATCAATAGCTTTTAGCAAGTCTCGGACATTTTCATGCTGGTCAACAGAACCACGTATGCCAGCAGTCATCTTAGTTTTAATAAACATCACGTTGAGCCGATTGGATCGCTCCCATCGCTCATATAACGTGATCTCAGTTGGAGTGCTAGTATTAGTGACTATAGGTGGTTCGTCTTTCCTGATAGCATAATCAATATCCATCTACCCTAAATGGAGGAGAACCCTCTCCTTCCATATCTTATAGTTATCACCATTAAGTTCAGGAATATCATATCAAATATCAGAGAAATTAACAGTTTGAGAAACTGCATAAAATCAAACATGCATATGTCAAAATTTGAAGCTTAATAGACTAAATTACATATTTTACCAACGTAAAACATGCAAAAAATATGAATCTCATGACATAAAAATTGCATGTGGGCTAAATTCTTAATTCAAATAGATTCATATGGTCTTTATGATAAAACTATCAAATTATATTCCAATTCATAATCCCTGTGAGTAAATTATGAAAATAATCTGATATTTTATCCTGATTAATTATATTAAATATAATAAAAGATCCTGTGGGATAACAATTATTATATGAAATATAATCAGTCACAATATGATGTTTAATTATTTATGTGATCCTTATTTTAACTTTATATATAATTTTAATTAATTAAGGATGCTGTGGCTAATTCTTAATTAATTAAGATTATATGGATCACTAGACATTTTAAACATAAAAAATTTGCTCATAAGCATAATTTAATATAACTAAATATGCATACGAGCATTTTACCAACTAAAATGTTGAAAATGATATTTCCTCATGATTTTCAATATATCAAGAAGTTTCCAAGAAGAAACCAAAATCAAATAATTTTCATGGTATAAAAAATGAAAACTCTTTCGTATCAAGGCAGAGGTCAAAAGGCTCTAATACCAAATGTAAGAAATCACTGAAACCAACTTGTGTTTCTAAATCATTATAATAGAAACACAATAAAAACTGATACGGAAACAAAATAGCGTACCTCCAACCATTGTCGCCAAGAATTTCTGCAAAGGTTTCTTCTTGAACTTTGGTACTTCTTGGCTCAGAACTTTCACTTTAGATGATGTAAGAAAGTCTTTCGCTTCAAAGAGATGATTGAGCCCAAGGACCAAAATTCTCATATATATAGATGTTCTCCCATTAAGAACATTTATTATCACCAAATCATAACGTTCAAGAATTAATTTAAATTTGTAACGTTTGGACCATAATTAAGAATTTTAATGATATTAAATATGTAATTTAATAATAACGGTTTCATGCATAAAGAATAAAAAATTGAAATCATTTAAATCATAATAAATAAAGAAATTCATGATAATGAATTATGAATCATAATGAGAACAGTTATATTATTATTAAATTAAATATTTAATAATAACGGTTACACCTTCCTCTTCTTCTTTCCCAACCACAGCTGCAACTGCCACAACCGCAGGCACACCTCCCCTTCCTCTCTTCTTCCTCACCTTCTTTTCTTCCTCTCCTTCTTCTCTTCCGGCTGTAGTTGCCATCGCCGCAGCCCCAACCCCTTCTTCTTTCCCTTCTCTTCTTCTCCTCTTCTTCCCTTTTCCTCCCCGACGCACAGTGCCTCCTCTCCTCTGTTTCCTCCTGCAGGAAACAGAGGTGCCGCAGCCATCTCCTCCCTCCTCTTCTTCTTCTCTTCTTCTCCTCTTCTTCCCTTCTCCTCCCCGACGCCACACACATCCTCCCCTAGCTGCCGCCACCTCTCTCTCCTCTCCCTCTTCCCTCTCTTCTCCTCCTTCTTCTATTCTTCTCTTCTTCCTCTTCTTCTTCTTCTCTTCTTCTCCTCTTCTTCCCTTCTCCTTCTCGACGCCCCACACCTCCTCGCTGCAGCCCTTCCCGCCGCCACTCTCTTCTTTTCTTCTTCTACCCTTTCTTCTCCCTGTTCTTCTTCTTCTCTTCTCCTCCTCTTCTTCCCTTCTTCTCTACTTTTCTTCTCCCCAACGCCTCGCAGCTTCTCTCTTTGTTTCCCATGCGTGGGAGGCGGTGGGATAAAACCACCACCCCTTTTCTTTTTTTGTTTTTTGTTTTTTTTTTTCATTTTTTTTTACAATTTAACAGTTCAGAAAATTTTTATATTTACATATGGGTCCTCTATTTACAAATAGCTCCTTATCTAAATTTCGGAATGGATATTTATATTGGGTTACTAAATAAGCCTCCCAATGAGCCAACATTAGTCCCAATTAAAACTCAATTGGCTCCTAATTGAGTTAACATGATTACACTAAAAGTTAACTCAATTAGCACCCTAAACTACTTCGATCTTTAGATAAATGATTATAAAGCATGAATCCTTTGTTTGGTATGTCATTGGTTCATCCATTGTTTGTTCGATCTTTCGACGCATCGTCCTCTCCTTTGTCATATTGCCCAATTAACATGTTAACTTGTGCAACTTCCAATCTTTTTGATACAATATTCGATCCTTCGGCTTGATGTCCAAATTAATGGGACGAAGCCTTTTGTAGATACATTGACCGATCCTTCAGCCCAACGTCCAATCTTCTGACATGTTCACTCCAGCCTAATGTTTGATTCCTCTTGCTTTAATCAATTTTTCTCTCCTTGATCGAAGCTAGTCCTGCATTACTTCAAACGCAAAGTAGATCACAAACTCATCAATTGATTTCATCATCAAAATCCAAGATTAAACACTTTTTTAACTCCAATTTTAAAGTCATTTGGGGTCTATAAATACCCCAGCTATTCTTGTATGGAAGAGCATGAATGAGAGCAAAAAGGGGTTATTATTCTGGGTTATAAAATTGCTAAGTGCCCTCCTCCCTTCCTAGTTTTGAGATCATTCAACAGAGGTGTGAGGCTTATAAGGGTTGTCTCCTAAACCCGTGAAAAGAAAAAAAATGTAAAAGGGTAGTTGAGCTTCGCCCATTAAAGGAAGATCAGTAGTGAAAGCCAGTGGCCTCGAGTAAAGAGGAATCGAGAGTGGATGTAGGTCACGACGACCAAACCATTATAAATCGGTTTGCATTTCTGTTTTACTGTTTATCTTTATTGCAAACTGCTTTACTTTCTTATTACTTTAGCTGCATACTCTTACGAATATTTTTAATGTTATATACTCCTTAATATGATTTTATCATACGAAGATTTCTAACTCAACGTAATTTTGACGTACGCACTAATTCACCCCTCCCCCCCCCCCCCCCCCTCTAGTGCCGACTCGATCCTAACAACCTTCACCAATAATATCTTTTCCATTCAGCCTTGTTATGATCTCTAGCCTTTAGCTCTGATACCAAACTGATACCAGGAGGGTAAAATGAAGAATGAATTTCGGAAGAAAGAAGATAGTAGGAAAGGAACAAACTCACGATAAAACTTTAATAAGATTAAAAAGAAAACTCACCACCAAGTTTAAAATTACAAAGGGATACAGAAAGATCACCACCCAAAGGATAATAAACAAGGATACAAAACTAAAAATAAAATACTCACCACTCAATGACGAATCCAAGATATACAGAGTTTAAGAGAGCACTCCAAGAAAGCTTCTGCCAATATCATTAGTTTCTAAAACCACCCCTTCTAACCCCTAAACACCAAAATAAGTACTAGTGCATGAAACAACCCTTCATAGGAAATTTTGAAATTAAGTGTTTTAAACGTAATAACCAACTTCTTTAATGCATTCCTTAGTCACGAAGAAAAGCACCTTAAAATAGTTGTAACTTTATCTAAGGAATATGCTAATGAGCTATCATATTTGAGTGGGCTATGTTGAAAACTATGAGGCAACATTGTGGGCTGAAAAAAATATCATAGTGTCAACAATGTTCATATTAGTAGGTTGTAGCAAATTAGGCACTATTGTGTCAGAGACTATAGGTATACAATAACTAACGATAAATAGGTTCAAAAGAGTGGATCCCCTTGTATTATTTAGGGACTACATTATAGTTACCTAGTATGTCCACAATTGATGAGTCAAGTGAATTATTATGAGAATAATAATTCACTAAGCGAAAAGGAATTCTAATAGGTATGACTCATGGTCAACTCAATATTGGGCCTAGAGGGTCACACACATATGGTAGGTGTTGTGACTATTGAATCTCGGATTTTAATGATAAAACCAATTGATAAAGTTATTATCTAATGTGCGTTTAAGTGACATAGGACTAACTTTAATCAAAGAAAGATAAATTGATTAAAGAATTGGAATAAGAGGTTGGGTCAGAATGGAACATGTCAGAAGATTGGACATTGGGCCGGAGGACTAGTCAATGTATTAATAGAAGTCTTAGAGCCATAAGTTCAGGCATCGAACCAAAAGGATAAAAAATTACGCCAAGGAGATTGAATATTGCAAAAGTCAACATGTTGGTTGGGCAATACGCCGAAGGAGAGAACGATGTACCGAAAGGTCAAACGAAGCACCAAAGGGTCAAACGAAGCACCAGATGAACCAATGATATACTGGACAATATGTGATTCATGCTTATAATCACTTATATCTTGATCAAATTACTTTAGAGTTTAATTGAGTCAGTTTTGGGGTTAACCATGTCAACTCAATTAGAGGCTCATTAGGCCTGAGTTGGGGCTATTTAGGCCAAGTAGAAGGCCCATTCGGTGACCCTTAGCTAGCCCAAACGGTGGCACCACCTAAGGCTCGACCTCCCAAGTTGTCTGGTCAGTGGTACCACCCAAACATAGTCTCCCAAACTATGTTAGGCAATGGTATTACCAAACTAAACAGTGGTACTACCAAACTAAGCGGTGGTACCACCTAGTGTCAGTGCCAATTGGGCGGTGGTATCGCTCAGTATCAAACTGACAGGTGATGGTACCGTCAGTTGTCAGTTTGGCAAACAGTGGTACTATCCAATAATGGTGGTGGTATCGCCAGGACTTGGGAAACCTAAGATGAGACACTTTTTGGCTTTACTTTTTAAGTCATTTGGGGTCTATAAATATCCCACTCTTTCCTACTTAAGCAAGAATTAGAGTGGAAAGGGGAAAGTATACTTGAGGAAAAAAATGTACAATCTCTCTTGAAGTGTAGAGTCACCTCTTCCTAATACGTAGAAGTTCTTCTAAAGGGAGAAGTGAAGTCTAAGCATAAAAGAGAGAGGTGTAAATGTTAGTGTCGATTTTAATCGTAACAGCGACGAGTAGAGGTTCGAATATGAGATATCCGTTGGATTCCCTATCTTATTAGATATCCAATAAGCCCCTAAATTATTAGATCATACGGATAAGATCTAATAAGAGCTAATGAGAGATTATTGGATAGGAATCCACTAATCTAAGTGGCTTGGAAATTTGGATGGAGATCCAATACCCAATAGAGTAGGATCCATTAGGGTTAAGTTGATAGGGGACCTCTATAAATAGGAGGGAACCAAAGGCCCAAGGCTAGGCTTCCTAGTTGCCACATCCTATTCTCCTCTTCCTTTCTCCTCCTCAGATAGTAGGTGTGGAGATTTGGGTAACAATTTAAGGAGCATCAACGCAACCCTGCTATGTGGATTTTCGATAAAGAGAAGGGCACTTAAACTCCTTCATCCAATCCCACTGATCTATAGGAATTCAGGGATATATGATCTCCCTAAGTAAAACACTATCTCATATGTGGATTTAAGTTTTACGAGTTTTTGCGCATCAATCTCCATACGACAATGAACACCTTTTTAGAAAATTTAGGGTTTTTATTTTCTATTCTTTCACGGCGCATGTGATGTCGTTCCTAGATTTTCCTATAGTACTATCATCGAACAATAGAGAAGACCATGTACTGGTGGTACCACCACCAGTCTGGGCGGTACCACCACCTAACACTGGCGGTATCATCACTCGATCTTTTGAAAAACGAACACTTCGTATGTTCTAGTTCATAAGCGGTTCCATCGCCTGGCCCAATTGTGGGTCACTAAATGGGCCTCCCAATAGGCCCAAATCAATCCTGATTCAAGCCCAATGGGCTCCTAATTGAGTTAGCATAATTATACCCAAAACTAACTTAATTAATACCTAAACTATGATGATTAAGACATAAATCTTATATTGTCCGCCATGTCATTTGTTCATCCAAACTTTATTCGAACTTTTGGCACGTCGTCTAAACCTTCGGCTTGATCCATTGACATGTTGACTCACGCAATATCCGATCTTAGCGTAATGCCCGATTATTCCTACTCGATGCTCAATCTCTGACTCCGGCCCACTATTTGATTGTCCTGCTCCAATCAATTTACCTTTTCATGATCTAAGATAGTCCTGCATCACTTTTCTTAAATACAGATTAAATCATAAACTCATTAATTGATTTCATCATTAAAATATAGGATTCAACATAATTAATGGTACAACAATTATAGAAAAATCCTTAATGAATCTTTTATAAAAGCTAGCAACACCATGAAAACTTCCAACATCATTAAAACTAGTAAGTTTTGGCCACTCCCTAATTACTTTCACTTTTTCTTGGACAATATGTATTCCGTTATAGTAAACAACATATTCGACAAAAATAATTTCATTAGTGCAAAAAGTGTATTTTTTTATATTAGTATATAACTTTTTTTTTTAAGCACATCAAAAATAGCTTTTCAATGGGTTACTTGCTCATCTAAACTTTGTTATACACAAGTATATCATCAAAATAAACAACTACAAACTTTTCAATATAAGCATGCAAAATATGGTTCATCAATCTCATGAAAGTGCTAAATGCGTTAGTTAAGTCAAAAGGCATTACCAACTATTCATATAAACCATGTTCAGTTTCGAAAGTGATTTTTCATTCATCACCTTCATGCATTCTTATTTGATGATATCCAGATTTCAAATCAATTTTTGAGAATACACAAGAACCATATAATTCATCCAACATGTCATCTAACCTAGGAATAAGATATCTATACTTTACCATGATTTTGTTAATGACTCTGCAATCAACATATATTCTCTAAGATCCATCCTTTTTAGGCACCAATAAAATATAAACTACACATGGACTCATGTTTTCTCACACATACTCCTTTTCCATAAGCTTACTTACTTGCTTTTAGATTTTCTCTATCTCTTCGGGGTTACATCTATATACTGGCTTATTTGGTATACTTGCACTCAGAATGAAATCAATTTGATGCTTAATTTCTCTAATTGGTGGCAAACCATTATGAACTTTTTCGAGAAAGGGATTCTCGTTTTCCTACAAAAGATCAATAATAACACTAGACTAACTCTTGTCAATTTTGTTAGAAGCAATCAAAATATCTTTGTACATAAGTATAAGTAAGGGCTGCCTCATGGTTAAAACTTTCTTCACATCACTTATTTTGGCATAAATACTTATTTTTCTTTCACTCAAACCTTCATTCATTTTGGCATAAATACTCATTTTTCTTTCACTCAAACCTTCCTTGTTTTCTATCCCCTTGTGTTGCCCAACACTCTCATTTTTACCACTCAACTCACTTTTTTTTTTTCTCTCTTTCTTGCTTTCTCCCTAAAGTTTTGGTTAATGAAGACTCAAGCTCCTTATATTATTATTTTATATGCATTTGATCTTCAAAAATTATCTTTGGAGGTAAAGGCCCAAATTGATATTTCTGT
The DNA here is from genome assembly GCF_036884655.1 of Musa acuminata AAA Group. Lineage (NCBI taxonomy): Eukaryota > Viridiplantae > Streptophyta > Magnoliopsida > Zingiberales > Musaceae > Musa > Musa acuminata. The sequence goes on along the minus strand of NC_088335.1, from coordinate 15,866,611 downwards.
CCATCATATATTACCCTTCAATCATATTGCTATGGTCTCCCCGACATCATGTGATGCATACATACGTACCACATCATACTAAGCTTCATCCTTATATCTACAAAGAGAAACTAATACTTGCTTATTTACCTTTACTACACTACTATCATTTAACCATTATACCTTGTAAGGTTTTAGATGTTTGATAGTAGGTAATTTCAGTTTTTCCACAAGTAAGGTACTTGTCACATTTGTACAAATTCTACTATCAATAATTATATTACACAACTTGTTAGTAATCAAATAATGAGTATGAAACAAATTTTTACATTGTTCATCATGTTCATTATTTTTATTTTACAAACTAAGTGTGCATTAAACAACTAATTTTTTACCTTTAGCATACTCTATATCACTAGGATCCTTTGGAATGTCATCATCATCATCTCTCTCATTTTTAGATTCTACATTCTTATTCCTCATGATCATAACTTTCTTATTAGGATATTCGTGTGTCATATATCCATGCCCAATCCACTTATAATACCTCTAGTTTGATTAGACTGATTCTCACCTTTACCCTTGCTGCCTAATGTATTTTTGTCTTTAGTTTCATCAATTTTAGACTTAATAATGGGTTTATCATCCTTTTTACTCTAATTCAATTTCCAAGAAGAAGAAGAACATAAATAAGGTTTTGAATCATACCTTGTATCTTTTCTTTTGAGTTATCTCTCAATCTTCATGATTACATTCACTATATCCTCAATCTCCATATAAAATGTTGCAACTCCATAAAATCAGCAATGTTCTTGTTTAATCCACTCAGAAATTATGCCATGGTGGCCTCATGATCTTCCTCCACGGTAGCCCTTATCATGGCTATCTCCATCTCCTTGTGATATACATCTACACTCATGAAACCTTATATCAAAGTTTATAGTCATTGATGCAAATCCCTATAGTAATGGCTAGGGACAAATCTCCTCCTCATGATTTGTTTCATCTCCAATCAAGTCTCTATAAGCCTTTTACCATTTCTATGCCCGTCTTTACACAATTAATCCCACCAAACAATAGCATAATCATAAAATTCAACAGCGGCTAATTTTACCTTCTCTTTGGAGTAGTCGCGACATTCAAAGATTAGCTTTACTTTTTGTTCTCACTCCAAATAGCATCTGGATTATTCTTCTCTTGAAAAGGAGGAATTTTTATTTTGATATTACCTATGTTTTTATCCGCACCATCAAAATATCCTCTCCTAGTTTGTCTCCTAAGATTAATATCTTGACCAATTAGAGTAAATTGATCATCATCCATGTCATCTCCACCTTCATATTCATCATTGACAAAGGTTGGTTGTCTTCCATGCCATGGTTTACCTTGCAATCTATTAATTATATTATCATGCCTTTCTAGATGATCACTTACATCTTTAATCACTTTGAACGTACATTCAAATTGTTGTTGCATTACTAAAACCAAAAGATCATTTGATGAAAAACTCACTTCTTTATCTTTAGACATATTTAAAACTTGAAAAGCAAAGTTAGAATAGCCTCAATAAGACTCCCTCACGTGTTTCACTCAAGATTTGACTTTTTTTTATACTGATGTGACCATTCTTATCTTTACCTCTCTTGTTTTGTTTTTTAGGTTTTTAAATTAACTAAGGTACCTAAACAAATAATTTGGATTATAGCAATTCAAGGGTAGTGAAATTAGGTAGATCTAAAAGCAAATAAAAGATAGGCTAATTTAAATATGTGTGTAATGTACTTCAATCACAAGCAAAGATTAGAATTCAAATATCAAATGAACAAAAAATATTTTCTAGAATGAAGAATGATTTTCAAACCGAAATAAGAATTCAAATGAATGAAGATAGATTTATGTAATTTGTAAGAATTCTTCGAATCCATAATTGTTTACCTTTGATTTTTTCTTTTTTTTTACTTTCTGATTTTTTTTTTCTTTTCTTTTTATTCTATAAAGTACAGAAAAACAAAGAAGAATAGTAATAACACAAGAAGCATAATAATGAAGATAAAAAAAGAACATCAATTATAGATATGGTGCTAAAAGAAGAAGAAGAAGAGAAAAGGAAAAACTAAAAGATAGTAAATAAATGGATACAAAACTTGAGCTTTGACACCAAATGATAGAAATCATCAACTTAGCAACCATATACCTTGATAGCTAAAAACTATGGTATATATAAAATATAAATTGACACCCTTCAATGAATTGAAACAAGACGGATCATTCAAGATTAAAGTAAAAGAAACTTTTCTAATCACTTTATCAATAAAAATTTGATGAAATAATTAGAATAATACTTTGATTCCCTTAAAACGTCACAAATTAAAAAGTTTGATAAGTTGAAAGGAAAAGCAAAGATTTTAGATTTTGAATATGACAAGCAGAAAAACTTGATAAGTTTCAAAATTGATGCAAGTACTTAAAAACAAAATACTCATTAGTGTTAAAGATGATTATACTTTTGAATTATCTTTTTACAAAGGGAGTATAAAGGGAATGAACTCATTAAATGTAATAAATAAAATTCATATTCCTAATTTATGAATGTAGATCAAATTTGCCTTTAAACTCCCTATGACTAATTAAAAGACACATGATCTTTTATTTTAATAAAATAAAACCTAAACTAAAATAAAATAAGCTCATAATTTTCAGTATAGCCCTAGTTGAATAACCTTTATTCTTTAAAATAGGTTAAAATTCATCATTCTCTTTAAAATAAGTTAAAATTCATCATAATTTTTATCATTCTCTTTAAAATAACCTTTTAACTTTAGTTCTTATCATTGATCCTTCGTGAATAGTTAAAAGGTTTTTGGTAGAATTGTGATCAACTTGTTGGTTTATATCATATGTTAAATTTAATATTTTTGATTCAACTAAATCGGTTATAGTATATTGTATTTTAAGTTTTAACTTATTGTTTTGTGGGGGTGTCAGAAAGATTGCAACCCTATTCTATTTTTGTGGATGTGTTAAAAGTGCTACGACCCTATTAAAAACACTCTAACCTCACTGATTTACCATACAAATCGATCTAATGCAAAGGCAAGAGATTACTTTGGGATACCCTCTCACAATCATTTAATAAAAGGAAAGTCAAGACACTGATAAAAGAAAAAAAAAAAAAAGAATATACCAATCCAAAAATAACTTTCCTAAAAATTGGTTGAATTTTACTCCGGATCTGATCACCGATGTAGATTAAGGAAGATCAGACACCACCACGTAAGATAGGTTGACTGAAAAAGTGACTGTCCTTGAAATTTGAAGGCCAAAAATGAATCACTAGAGCAAACCCTGAACTTTTGCTCGCACTTTGTATCGTGCAGATTATTCAGTGTATTTTAGTAAATGAATGAAAATAAAGACATTGCCACAGAAATTGGACATAAGAGGTTAAAGAAACGAAATGCCCACGCCCAACTGTCAGCCAAGATTCAAGCTGCTTTAGATGCTCGCTCGAGTTACGGGTAGTTTACTCAATGAGGGGTGACATTTACAAATTGTAGCTTTTACAGGACAATTCTTACAAAGGTCATAAAAAATACAGCATACTTTTAGAAACCTCGTTTCACTGTTGCTGATGCTCTTGAGACATTAGTCTGTACCACCAAAGTCTCTCGTGTCACCAGCTAACTCTGTGTACCAGCAACAGCAGGGAGGTTGAGAGAAGCCACTTCCGTCAAATGATCTCCATTAAGGTTGGTTATGAATGCCACCGATACAAAATTCTTACCATCCACCTCTACATCGAAGTTGTAGACTTCCTGAATCTCCCTGGCTTCCGATTCCGCAGCTTCAGCCTCTTGAAGTAATAAGTTCCCTTCTTCAAGGTCACCCATTTTAAGAGCAGCTAATCTCTCAGCCCTTGCAGCTGCAGCAACTAATTGGAGCCTGTTGCAGCCTGCCAATGCTGCCTCTTTTTCCTTGAGTAGAATTAAACCTTCGTTCTCCTGAATTTTGTCAACATTGCTTTTGATCTCCTCCTCTAGCTTTTCTAGGTGTAAGATGTTCTTCTCCTTCTTATGTTGCAGATCTTCCTTCGCATTATGTAATGCTTTCGCCTCAGTTGCTACCCGCCCAGCTTCCTTGAAATTTCTAGCAGCAGCAGCAACTTTCTTTTCAGCCTCCAGCTCAGGCCCTCTTTTCTCGATAAAATCTATTCTTTGCTTATACAAAGCAACTTCTTGTTGGATGCTTGCCCTACCTGAAGATAGATCCTATAGAATAAAACTCAGTTTGTCAGGATTTAGCATGACGCATTGGCAGGAAAGAGTGTGAAACAAGACTAAGCTCAATAGATGCACGTTATAGATAATCCATCTGTTTTCTTGTATGACTTCAAAGGAATTAATAAAACCAGCGTTGGCTACTCTGTGCAGACTGACTGAAGTGACCCATGGCCTAGACATATGCACAGGAGCAAGGCATGGGCTAAAAAAAATTGCTAGGTAGAGGGGTACACTGAGAAAAGATACTTTGTCGAATATTTGTAGTGCTTCATTTAGTTTTTATACTAACATTGAAGAGACAGATCTTCCTTTGATGTTCAAATTACTATTTGATCATCCTGCAAGTATTCTTTGAAAACCAGCAGAGTTATGTACCTAGAGACATAATAAAGAAGAATTTGCACTGATATTTTCAAATTAGAAGAGTTTGGGTGACCAAATTGAAGGATAGTCTTGGGCATAGACCACAAATATTGTCGGCTTTGGATGGGATTATGGCCTCAAGGATCAAGGTGCTGGCTAAACCACACCTGGGGTCACCATTATCCACTGACACCATAGTCAAACTCAAAGGGAGATTCTGTTTATGGATAAATTATTTTTACTCAAGTATAGTGAGAAGGCTAATTGCTAAATTATAGGGATACCTGTAGAGCAGTTCTTGCAGCTAAAATTTCTTCTCTGAGTATCTGAATATCTTCCAGTATCTTTTCCTCTGTTTTTGAGAACTTCACTCTGTCCTCCCGTGATTTCAAAACCAAAGAAGCCAAATGCTTTTTCAATCCAACCAAATCCTGACAAGTTTTTGCTTCAGCAGATGAAATTCCTGAAAGTTCCATTAGCTTTTTCCTCTTCTCTTCAGATAAAGAGATATTTTCATCAATTTCCTTCTGTTTTTTTAACAATGCCTCTTTCTCAGATTCTCCCTTGAGAAAGACTGCCTGCAAATTTTCATGCTTCATGACAATAGTAGATTGTGTCTCGTGAAACTTAAAAACCACATTAGAAATTCTTTTCTCAACATCTTGTATTTGGCACTTGTTATCAGCAATCTCTGCCTCCTTCAGTATGACCAATTCTCGTAGTTCATCCAATTCTTTTGCCAAAACAACACCTTTTCTTGTCAGCATTTCTTTTTCTTCCCTGTCATTTTTAACTAGGTCTTCTATTGCATTTTCCAATCCTGAACATGCTTCAGATACTAACAGTGACTCAATATCCATTTCCAGCTTCTTAACCTCTAACAATTCAACTGAAGATTGCCACTCTTCCAGTTCTTTACAAGACTCTTTTTCTGCATTTTTAAGAACTGATTCTGCAGAATTAGCTGCATCCTGTGGATAGGAAGAGAAATCTTTCAGTAACCACATCATTCTGTTAATTCTTTCTTACTAAGACAACTAAGGTAGCACAAGTAATGGGTGCAGAGCAAAGATTATATAAACAGAGTAACCTAAGTCTGCTACACATTAAAAAATTATCATATTGAAACTCATCTATGATAGGCATGTTATAGAGCAACATGTTTGTCCCATAATAGGCATGTCCTATCAATTTCAAGAATGAACTCAAGAGGTAAAAGAAAAACATCATATGAGAAAGCTCATTCACTATCCACCAATTGGAAGGGAAAATTCATACCAGCTGAAACCCTTAAATGCTATAGCTTATCCAAAGTTCAAGAGGCATTAAGGCCCATCTTGCATATAATCAGTTCTATCTGTTGGTGATTTCCTGCTGGAAACTCATACAAGCCGCTCTAGAAGTTCATATCTGGGACCCATAATCGTATCTCTGAGAAGTATCAAGTGCAGAAAACAGCATATTCAAGCACATCTTAATGAAAGCCTTTCAAAAAATTCAGTTCAGGATGAGGGGGATTGACCAAGAAACAGTTTGCATTGAGAAATATCATCAGATATCTCAATTCAATTTTCTTTTCTGATAAGTAACGAAATATAGCAACTAGATTTGACCTACGAAGGCTCCACGAGTGGAACATTATTTGGATCTGTGGTTTAGTGCACAATTTCAGCTAGCTGTCAAGTTCTGCAAAACATTTTAGAACCAACAAATATTTTGGTTTAGGATCAAGACTCTTAACCTGGTTGTTACTTGAGGAAATTCTGATATGAAGCTAGTCAACACACATCAAAGGCCACAACTAATGGAACCTTTCCTTAATTTGTGATTTAATCATTGTATGATCTACAATCTCAGTCTAAGCATCATTTTCAGCAGCAAATTTTAGTTATCCTTTGTTTTGCAGAACAACTTTTGTATAAGGGCTTGGTAGACTTGGTACTTGAGAGCCTCCAAATGCATTCTCTACAATCTTTGAGATGTTACAACCAGGTTTATACATTGGATTTCAATTGAAATATTATGTATGGACTTGTTTGCTGATGTGGAGATAAGACAGACCCCAAAAAACACAAGTAAGCAAGTGCAACATGCAGACATCTTGACCTGTCAGAAATATTGTGATCCAGTCAATCTGGCAACAGCACATCTGCCACATTATCTCCAGATCATAACGAAATAATAAGTTAATAATCTTTTTCCCAATGGTCTGAATACAAACAATATCTATACTATAAAAGACAACTCCTCCGAAGATAAAAGGGGGGGTCTCTTATTTTATCAAGTTCTAAGCCTTTTTCCTTGTTTCAGCTTATACTCCACCTCCAAGTGTAGTCTGATTTTCAACTTATACTCCACCTCACCAGGCACATTACTGGCACCTTCTATTTTTCCAAGATCCACCTCGGTGCATTTTTGTCCCTCTTAAAGCACCTCAGCCTAGGTCACCTCCCACATTGGGTGAGATCCACCTCAATGTTCCTTGTTCTGCAACATGCTGCTTACTTCAGAAAAAAGGACCAAATGGGTTCTTATTTTCCGGCTTGGTGGGATGATCAAAATCAACATCATCATTTGCCATTTAGAATTTTCACATACCTGTTTAAAATTTTTATTCAGCTGAAAGATTGGTTTGGTTGCTAGCTGCTTCAAATTCAGTTTGTAGGTTCTTTAAGATAATTTATTTTCATTCATCCTGAGGGTTAGATTACAAATTCTAACAAAATACAGATTTTTTTAAACTATCTAAAATCCACTTGGCAAATGTCCTAGATTCCAAATTCAGATATCTCAAATGACAAAATTAAAATGAAAATTAAATTGGAGACCAACTGATTTGAGAGTTTTATCTTATCAATGTTCATGGCATTAAGGGCAAGCTGAGAGGCTTTGAAGTCCTAAAGCTAGTTATAACCACTCTTATGCTAAAAATTCTAAGATGCAAAGGGGGTTGGAAGAACCAATGTGGCTCTAGCCAATATTTCAGCTTTTGGTAATCCAATTTTGCAAAAGGAGATGAAAAGTCTATATCAACAACTAGGTTAGAATATGAGTCATGAGCAAGGAAAGCAATACCGAATGATACCGCCTAGTACGGGCGGTGCGTACCGGTCTGACGACATACTGGTACGCGGACCGTCTGCTACCCGACAGAACGAAAAATAATAATAAAATAATATATATATATATATATATTTATTTATTTATTTATATTTATATATAAATATTTTAGAAAAAGGCGACGTTCAACAACGTGATGTCGCCTTTTTCGGATTTTATATATATATATATATATATATATATATATATATATATATATATATATATATATATATATATATATATATATATATATATATATATATATATATATATATATATATACCAAGCTGTATACCGCTCGGTATACAGTTTCGTACTGTACCGAGCGATCGTCGAAACTCCGGTACGGTACGAAATTGCAGACCTTGGTCATGAGGTAATGGCAGTGCAATATTAATCAAAAAGAAATCTTCGAGGGGATTGCGTACTTGACTTTCCTCAATCATGCGCAAACAATAATATCTAAAACTCTTGCAAGAAAGGATGATACTGAATCTATAATATCAAACTTCTCTTCATTAGAAATCTTGTTTAGGGCCTTAATAAATGAAGACATTGAGTTGTGTCAGTTGACAGGACAAGGAGAGTAACTGGCTTGAGAAATGGACAAAATTTTGTATTTTCTTAAACTGTTCTTTAAAATAAAAATCACATTCAAGGCCTCAAAAATTGGAAGGCATTAAGGTGTCTGTTGTCTAGGCAAAGAGGAATATTAGTTTTGTAGATTGACAAGAACAATACACACTCCATTATCCTAACTTTAGGTGACTAAATGTCGTTTTGCAGAAGTGATATGTTGAATACACCACTTGTGAATTTTCAGATATTCGTATATCTAACATGAAGAGTACATTTCAATCAGAAAACAAGTAACTGGTTATGGTGTAATGTTTACCTATCAAACTTCGCATTTAAATACAAATAAAAGGGGCAATCAGTATGCGGACTGCCCCGGTCCGGTCCGCCACATAAAAGGGAAACTTCTAACCCTAATCACTTCCACTTCTCAAACACCTGCCACCACTTCTCGCACAGTCGCGACCTCTACTTCTCACTGTGACTTCTCACCACGACCAACACCTCCACTTCTCACGCAGTCGTGACCTCCACTTCTCACGCAAGCTATTATCGGCGACCTCCACTTGTCACAACCTTGCTGTACACTACCGCCACACACGACCTTTGCCCTAATCATTTCTCGGGTATGATCCTATCTGCTTGCTTCCTCCTTCTTCCTCCTCTTCGTCTTTTACTTCCTCTCCAAAACACCAGTACGTATCAACACACAATACACCAACATTGATCAGTATGTATCCATCCGACTAGATCACTAAAATGGGTATGGCACTCAAAACAACGATACTTGGTTTTATACAAAAAGTATAAAATTAATTAAACTTATATATTACATTAATAAAAAAATATTTTATCATAAAATGTGTGAAAAAAATTATTGCTAAAATACATATGTAAAGTGTCTCTCTATCATAGAATTTATTCAAGAAAACATAGGATTCAAAAAAATCCACTCCCAATTAGTTGATAAAAGAAACATGGGAGTGCACAACGTAAAATGACAAAAAATTGGAAACGAAGGTGGATAAAAAGGATAGTTATTGAAGAGATTGATGTTGGAAAGAGAAAGAGAAAGGGAGATTGTAAAAGAGACTAATAGAGGGTAGAGACTATAGAGTAAATGTGGATGGCAATGAGAAGGGTGATAACAAGAGAGTGTAAGAGGGCAATGACAAGGAAGAACAATGGTGGTGAGACAAAGTGATAATGATAGAATTGACCAATGAGAGATGACAAAGTAGCATACGATGTTAGAAAAATAATTTGAATTTTCTCTTAAAAAAGACTGGAATTCCCTCAAAAACAAATGAAAGGATAATTATAAACAAGGGCATTTCGATCAGTATGGATTAAAGTGATCCAATTAACAAAGTGGACCATCCAAGGGTCCGATTCCTTGTGGTTTTGGTCGGACCTTTAAATCTGGTTCTGTTTTATGTTCAAGAGCAATAGGTGGATTGTTACATAGTTGGTAGACTTACAGATAAAGAAGCAAGAATAGTTTCCCTGGTGCATCTGCATTTGTAATCTGGCATTGAAACAAGCCCACAAGAATAGTTAACATGTTAAAACTACAGAGTAGATGTGCATGCTTGCAAAAGGAACTATATTTAAAAATAATAATAATCAGTAGCTAATGACACTAGATATTGATAAGAACCAACATTTTTCCTATCAACTTATGAAATACTTGATAATTACTTAGAGAACTTAAAAATTTAGACAACAATGTGGAAATTTGAATGTAGGTTGTTTAGCCCAAGTTAAGTCCTAAATATTTGTAACTCAGATTCGTTAGTCCTGATTAGCCCAAATACCCAAGCAGCAAATGCTTTTCCTTTGGAACCAGATTAGTTAGTCCTGAATATTCCTATCTATCTTTAATTTCTAGAGTAGTGATGGTTTTACCTTAGAAAACTGTTGCAGCAGGAAAACACCTTCTTCCTCTGCCGCTATTTGCCACTCCAACACCTCCAGCATCTTTGATTCAGCAACTTCGCAATCTGCCTCTGCTTCCCTCAACGAGAGTAGGAGTTTGTTTTTCTCCTCTTCCATGGTCAAGAGGTTCTGGCTGACCCTTTCAGCCCTCTCAAAGTCCTCAGCTTCACAGGCTAGCTCAAGCTCTCTTTCCAAGTTCTTATGCTTGGCTGATGCGGAATTCACGGTCTCAACCGCTGTTCTCCGTCTTCTTTCCAATTCCTTCCTCTCTGCATATGCTGAAGCTGCTCTTTGCTGGATGGACTCAAGATTTTTGGAGATTTGAGCCCTGACCACCTGTAGTCCCTCCTCTGCGGAATCAAAGGCGCCTTCTCTAGCGGCCGATTCCCCTGAGCAAATATATTCGTCTTCTCCTTCTTCCATCGGGGGCTGGTGACCCTTGTCTTCTTTGACGACAGCTTCACACGAGCTCCCATAGTCCGTCTCTTCTCTGAGTTGTTCCAGAGATTTGGAAGGAGGTGGTCCAGGAGTCGGGTCGTTCTCTACCACCGATATGGCCGTATCGGGATGTGGAGCGGAACCTACACCTAAATCATATGAAAAAGTAGGTGGTTCGTCTGCAATCGACTTCGAAGCAATCGCCATGACGACTGCTGCGGTGCCGGAGGAGCAAGGAGGAGGAGGAGATTTGTTACGAAGGGGATCGGAGAGGTGATGGACGTCTTCCGACAAGGCGGCGGCGGGGCCCGCTGTTTCTCGGGCGTAGCCAATCCGGACGGCCCGTTTCTTCTTGCGGGAGGGCTGGCGAGAAGGAAAGGCAGGCGGCTGGAGATGCGAGGAGGGAGGCGATGGGGTAGGAGTTGGAGTGGGAAGAGGAGACGGAGTTGGAGGATCAAGGGGGGAGGGGGTTGGAGATGGGAGATTCTGGAGGGTGAGATCGGAAAAGAGGTCTTCATCGACGGGTAGGGGTTTGGGTTGAGGTTGGGAGGTGGTGGCGGCGTCAGGCGGCGGTGGCAGAGATGCACCAACTTGAGGCAGGGAGATATCAACGGAGGAGGGCACGAAGAGAACCATACCATCGAAGAGGGAACCATTAATGGCCTCATCGAATCCTGCCTCCGACGACGACGCCATGAATGAAGAGACAGAGCGGGGCAGGCAGGCAGGCAGAGGCCAAAACGAGAGTCGGTCGATTCGATTGTGACGAAGTCTGAGTGCGTGATCCAATAATTCTACTACCATCCGTCTAATACTCTTTTAATTTTACATCGACAAGAACGTTGGAGACCGATAGACTGATGTGGCAGACAGGTCAGATCAATTCCAATAAACTCCATCACCCGCAGGTTCTCCAACCCGCAGGTTCTTTACAGTCGGCAGGACCGGGATGGAACCAAATGATTGGATTCCGATTGAGTTAAGCGAGGTTGATCGGAGTCAATGCTTTGTTAAGATTCTATGATCAAAATCCGATTTCAGTATTTATTTTATTTTAATTAAAAAGAGTCAAAGAGAACATTCGATCGAGCAGGATTAGAGGATAATTCTCTAATCAACCGAACTTGCTCATCCGATCAAATAGGAAATTACGCTCCATGCAGATCTTAAATTGACCATAATCTTGGGCTTCAGTATTTGCTGCAGAGCTTGAATTAGACATATCATCATAAAAAAAATAATATTTGTGTCGGTTTTATTAAGTAAGAGATATATTAAAAAAAAAATATTTTTGAATTATCTTAAAATATTCTCAAATGTATCTAAAGAATTCTTTTAAATTTATGTGAGATGATATACAAGAGTTTTACTTTTGAATTTAAATTAATTTAAAAATATATATATTTTTAGTATTTATTTTTCTTATATAGTAAAAATATTATTTTGTTGATGAAGATAGATAAGAGTTAATGAATCATATAAAAATATTCTTTTTTATTATTATTATAACATCCAATTCCAACTAAAATAGAGCATGCCAATGATTGGTTCGAAAACTTCCGCACAAAGGAACGTTATATATACCAAAGAATGCTCAGATTCTTACACTAGGGTTTGAGGATTATCCTGAACAAAGAGCAAAATGAACAAGTGACTCATGATGGTGTACAAATTACATTAAGTGTTAATGAGTATGATCTTGTGAACTATGTCCTTTGATGAGAAAAAAGTATTATGTTTCGAGAAATCTATCTATCGAAGAATTTTTCTTTTATCATTATGATCTCATAAGTTATCATTTATCCTCATAACAAATTATCAATTTTGAATAAATTCAGACGATTTTACTCTTTCAAAATGAGCCTCAAAAAACGTTTTTAAGATTAAAAGATGACTCTAGTACTTGTAAAGATATTTGAGACTATCCAAGACGCATGGATCCTTCTTTTGGTATCTTTGCCCTAACGTTCATACTTAATGATTATAAATAATAACTTATTGTGACTCAAATTAAAAAACTGATGATATTAGCCATCAAGGGTCACCAAACAAATAATTCCCTGCTCTCGATGCAAATTCTTGGTGATGGCAGCTATGGAAAAAATTAACTTGGAAGACGTTACCGGCAATCTGACCTTTTTATCTGTAGATCACAGTCAACCATGCATACAATCGGGCAACTGAACTAGATTGTAAGGAGGTAATCAAAGATGATGAGAGAGAAATGTAAGCTTTAGTACGAGTGCTTTGTCACTGTTTGTCGGTAGCAATCATGCTTAATTAACTCTGTAGGATTAGTACAGAAAAAATTGCTACAGATAACACAGGCAGCAGTAACGAGTGAATGTTAAACAACAAATGAAGTACCAGACCAGTTCGTCTCAACAACATCACTCCTAAAGCTTTTACAAAAAAAAAAAACCTTGACAAAATGAAGTAGTGCAACAAATCCGATAGTGTAACTTTGTTGATGATAACTTGTATTAACAGTAGATGAAAAGGTTAGTAATTTCCAATGCAAATTAGCACCGAGGAAAAAGCAAACACACAGATGTTTATGCAGATGATACCGATGGAAGCTGGTGAATCCGATAGTCCCACCTTTTGAGATGGTGGACTTGCAAGTTTGCAGTAGACAGCATAAATGCCATTTGATGATATCTTGGGAAAGTTAACAACAAACAGATCCCAGGCACATGATCTGTGATCGACGCACCAAGATGATCTGCGAGGCTGCGGTCTCCATTCATATTAAATGTTCTCGTATCCTGCGATGCGACCGTGAGTCAGAGCTAAGCTTTTTAGGACTTCCTGTCAATGCAACATGAGTTGCCAAGACCGTGATCTGATGATGAGTTTAAGTGGTTTAATTGCTAATTAACCCTGACGTTTTCTTTAAGCTTCCAATTTATTTGCTCTACTATATTTGTATTCTAATTTGTCTCTGGATGTTATTTGCTTTCTGTATAATTATTTTATATTACTCAATTTTCATTGGAACTAACGAGACTCTCTGGTTTTGCCTTCAAGACAAAGAATATTATCTCGTTTTGTTGTATGTCATATAAAAGACAGTTAAAATCTATGACTTCCTGTGCTCAAACGACTCAACAAAAAGTAGCGAATTTAGATTAACCGGTAAGCATTTGACAGACGACAGCAAGGTGCTGAAATCAAATTTCATCTTTGCCATTTATCTTTTATAAAATTAATATTAATAATAATAATAATAATAATAATAATAATAATAATAATAAAGGAACTTGATGAATATCTATCACAACAAAAGGTTCCAACGTCTTTATTATTTTATTAAACGGAACAGATCCTGTCTATAAAGTATTTATAATGGAAAACTAAAATATATTAAAAAAAGACCCTCTGATCACCCTTTTTTCCACGTGGCAATTATTCTAGTCTTGTCGTCTATTTTAATAGCATGAGCTGTTTCACTCCACCCAAAATCTCTTCTGCTCTATTTCTGTAAAAGCAATATCGACTTCGAACTTCGAGATGCATATAGACAGAAATAAACATCAGGATTCATTCTGAAGTGGAAATTATTTTAATCATGCAAGAATTCTTCTCGAAGAAATTATTTTGATCTCTATGAATTTATTCATAGAGACTTGTTTCTCTATCTTCTTCCTCCCCAGTTCTTCGTGAAGTAGCAGTGCAAATTGGACTAGTGAAGTTGAATCATCTTCTGATGATAACAAGGCTCTTCCTGTTCTGATCTAGTTAAATAATAAAAATTTATCTTTTTTAAAACAAAAATTAATCATAGAATTTTAACAATATTTTTTTTATAAAAATAATTTCTTTTTCATTCTTGTGAATCACACATAGTTTTAGGTTGTTTTTTTTATATGAATAAATACTAGTATGCTGAATATGATAGTGAATATGATGAGATATAAAAAAACATAAATATTTGTATATGAATAAATATAAATAGGTCATAATATGCAGCGGAATTAAATGGAATCATATAGAACATCAAGATTTATATGGAAAATCCCTCCGATATGAAGGGTAAAAACTACTGGACAAACTAGAGATAATTCACTATAAAAATAATGAATACAAAAATCTTAATCTCTTTCCCAAAATCCTAGCAACAATCATAAGAGAATAACTAGGATACAAGAATCATGTGACTATGCATAATATTCAAATTCTCCCTAAGTAATCACAGTAAGAATCTATTGTAGATCTTATCTAATATGTGATGAGAACACTGCCTAGATGATTAAGAACAACCTCTTTGCATTATCTTTATTTTCTTTCCTTTCTTTCTCATGTTTTCTGTCCTTTTCTCCTAATTTTTGGAATCACGTAGCTGTAGTAAAAATCTGCCTCCTATAGTTTTTCTCCCTAAAAAATGCAGCCACCACACCTCTCTTAATTTGGATTTAGGGTTTAGAGAAAGGGAGGTGGGCTGTGGGCTGTGGGCTGTGAGCTGTTAAAGCCCACCATGGGCTGAACCTATGGGTTGTCAACCCAACAACCTCTCTCTTCAGCCCATAAGAGAGGTTGTCCCAAGACTCCTCAATATGAAGTTATATCGATCGGTTGTCGGCATATCCTTTTTTTTTTTTGTAAGGTCTTTGTCAACATATCTGCTCCATTGTCATCTATGTGAATTTTCTGAAGCTACAGCTGCTTCTCTTCAAGTATATTTCGAATCCAGTAGTATCCGACATCTATATGCTTTGACTTAGAATGAAAATTCTTGTAAGACTTCTGGCTATCACAATGCACCACATAGTTTTCCTATTTCAGTCCCAATTCTTGTAAGACTTCTTTCATCTATAATATTTCTTTATAATCCTCTGTAGTAATAATATATTCTATCTTTGTGGTGGAGAGAGTAATACACCTTTGCAATTTGGATTACCATGACACAGCTCCCCAAGCAAAAGTAAGTACAAAACCTAATGTGGATTTTCTCGTATCAATATCTCTTACCATATCTGCATCTGTGTAACTTGTCAACACAGGTGGTCCACATCCAAAGCTTAAACAAACATTAGAGCTCCATTTGAGATATCTAAAAATCTACTTCACTGTACATATGCGATGTTCGACCACATCCAAAGCTTAAATAAAGCTAGTGGGTTCTCTTTGCCTGGTTTTGTAAGAAATCTACTAGTAACATCCACTGCATATACGATGTCCGACCTCGTACATAACATCACGTATATTAAATTTTCAATTGCTGAAGTATAAGGAACCTTTTGCATTTTCTCCTTCTCCTCGTTACTTGACGGACTCTATTCTGAGCACAACTTAAAGTAACCTGCAAGAGGAGAACCAACTAGCTTTGCATTAATCATATTGAACTTTTTCGATACCTTCTCGATATATTTCTCCTATTATAACCAAATCTTCTTTTTTTTTCTATTACGAAAAATCTACATACACAGTATTTATTTTGCTGACCTTATGTCCTTCATTGCAAAAGACTCACTCAGTTCCTTCTTCAATCTGTCAATTGTAGACATATCTTTCCCAAGAATAAGCATGTCATCAACATAAATTAAGAGAATAATAAAATCCTCACCAAACCGTTTGATGTACATACAATAATCTGAAGCTATTCTTTTATATCCATTTTCAGTTATAAATGAATCAAACTTTATATACTACTGTCTTGGAGCTTGCTTTAGCCCATATAAGCTCTTCCTTAACTTGTAGACAAAGTTCTTTTTACCTTTGACTTTGAAGCCTTCTGATTGTTCCATATAAATTTTCTCATTCAAATCACTACGAAGGAAAGCTATTTTTATATCTAATTGTTCAACCTCCAAGTCCTGGCTAGTATCAATACCAAAAGTAACATGAAAAGAAGACATTTTAACAACAGGAGAAGAAAATCTCTTCAAAGTTAATACCTTTCTTTTAACCAAAGCATTTCACAATCAATCTAGTTTTGTACTTTGGTTGAGAATAATATTCATGAGTCTTCAACCTGAAAACTCATTTGTTCTTCAAGGCTTTCATTTCCTTTGGTAGTAGTACCAAATCATAAGTGTGGTTCTTTTAAAGAGCATCCATCTCTTCCTGCATAGCAACTAACTACTTATTTTTCTGCTCACTTTTAACTGCTTCCTAGTAACTCTCTAATTCACTTGTATCAGTAAGCATCACATACTCATCTGTAGAGTATCTTTTGGAAGGTTAACGTTGTCTAGAAGATCTTCTCAACTGAGGTTCTATGGGAAGTTGTTCTCCAACTTCTTCTTGCTCAACATGTCTTGTAGATAGATCAAGATCAGGCTCTACACCATCTTCCTGCACATCTCCTCCATCACCTTGATATACTGGAGGAGTAATTGAGTCACAATCTGCTAATCCTTTTGTAGAAGTCATGTCTTGTGCCTTCTTCTTCAAATCCTCAAAAGTTTGATCTTCAAAGAAGACTACATCTCTACTTCTAAACACCTTCTGCTTTTTTTGATCCCAAAGCCTGTAACCAAAATGGTCATATGAGTAGCTAAGAAAAATACATTCTTCAGTCTTACCATCCAGCTCAGACCTCTCATTGTCTGGAACATGTGCAAATGCACGACAACTATACACTCTCAAATGCCTATAGAAAATATCTTTCCTTGACCATACATGCTCTACAACATCACCAACTAGGATTGTACATGGTGATAAGTTGATCGCATCAACTGCAATCCTCAAAGCCTCATCCTAAAACTTTTTGGGTAGCTTGGCTTGTGAAAGCATACATCTGATCTTTTCCATGATGGTGCGGTTCATCCTCTCTGCAATAGCATTATGCTGAGGTGTACCAGGAACTGTCATCTTATGTTGGATGTCATGTGACTTGGAATAATTATTAAACAATCATGTATTCTCGCCATCATTATATGATCTTATGTATTTCAATTGTCTTTCTGTCTCCTTTTCAACCCTAGCATGAAACTCTTTGAAGATATTAATAACCTGATCTTTGGTCTTCATAGCATAGGCCTAAATTTTCCTGGAAAATCATCTATAAAAGTGACAAAATAAAGTACACCACTAATGCCAAGAATATTAACAGATTCACCAGAAGTTTTTATCCTCAAAGGACCACATACATATGTATAAACACGATCTAAGACATACAATTTTCTAGACAAAGCAAGACTAGCAAATGACATCCTAATTCATATATATATATACATCCTAATTCATGTATAAATACATCCTAATTCGATTTAAGTTAAAATTAAAATTTAGATTAGATATTTAATTCAATTTAAACGATTTAAAAAAAAATAAACTTATTGAAAAATAGAACTTTCACGGTAAACAAACTTTTACGTAAATTCTCTCTTAAGAAGATTATGTCCCAAAAAATCATTAGATCACTAAATGTTATGAATCTGGAGCATAATTACCGATAGAGAAAACACTCTGTGTTTCACCATTCAAATGTCAAGAATACTTCTTCAGCTCTATTTAAATTAGAATGAGAGTGAGAATTACTTTTCGAATTCCCTTCAGTTCTAAGCATAATAAGGTTATACTATCATAATTTCCCAATTTCCCCTCAAGAATTATGTAACGCCCCCAACGCAATAGAAAGTCGGGGATGAGTACAATGCCACGAGCTTATAAGTTTTCCTATAAGGATAGGAGATTAAAACCAAAACAAAATAGCTTTCACAGTATAATTATTATATAATTCAGTTCATAATTAATCAACTCACAAGACATTAATAACATAACTCAATCCATAGCCAATCCAATGGCATTCAATAAATCCAATAACTTCTTAAAAATTTATAAAATTTCAATCCAAATAATATATAAAATAATCATAATATATAATAATCTCAGTATATAAAATAACTAATCCATGCTCCTATTGTGCAATTTTAAAAATTTGAAAGATAATCATACGAGTAAACTATAGCTTAGTAAACAACTTGACTCACATGTTAGTCAAAACTTATCATAAATAAATATTTTTTTTTTAAATATATAAAATCTTTATGCATTTAGCACATGCTTTTTGAAGTATGCATGTATATCAAATACATTATGCTCATACAATTTATGAAAACTTAAACTTTACATATGTTTCAAAATCATGACATTGTTAACATAAAATGCTTAAATATCAATATATGCATTTCAAATCATGACTAGCATATATTTAAATATATTTTCATAATGAAAGTATGCATAAATCAAATGTTACATATCATTGCATAAAGCATTGTACTGCAAAGACTATCATCTTTAGCTAAGGGTTTATAAGTATAAATATAGTTAAAGTGCATATGTGGAAGCAGAAATCATAATTGCATCAATGACTATGATCATGTTATTTCCTTGTGATAAAGTTCAGAATTATGTTTAAACCCCATAGTGTAGGTAACACATTTCTGCTAGTCATAGGTGCCCAGCAAGCCAATCACGTGAGTGATGGCACGTGTGACTTGATACAGAATCTTTTTGCTTATTATATTTTGGCGTATATCATTTTATAACTATTGCATAAATGCATATATATATTGTGATATCCTTGGATTTGTGCAATGGGAATCGGATCGTGATGAGATCACGATAATGAGATCGATTCACCTTTAAACACATATCCTAAATAATCCCGGTCATAGGTTACTCGAGAGGGACATCGTGATAACCGGATAGACTGGTGTGCTGTATACCCGTCCATATGATGGATGCAGCTGGTCTCATAGCTGCTCGTGTAGGGACACTAGGGATACAGTACAGGTGCTCATTGGAGAATGAGTTCACTGATTGATCCGCTTACGGAATGCTGGATGGTTGATGATGCCTTATTGTCAGACAGCGATTCCATAGTCCTAGTGGTGTATCTGATCCTTAGACTTGAGACACCAAGGATGTCCTGTATGAGTGCTCCACTCTTTTATACCAGACTTATAGGTTTGGCTGTCCCCAGATCTAGTACAGCTGGTCATTGGGAGTGGTAGTCGACCTTACGAGGGCTATTGAGTGTCGATAGAGGATCATCCACTCTCGGCGTCATGAGAGGAATATCCTATGTGTTCTTGCTCAGACAAATCCCTGGCCAGGGTCATTCGAGTTGAGAGAGAAAGAGTTCTCCGGGAGAATCCGATTAGAGCGAGACTCGAGTAGAAACCGTATGGGTCTGACAGCACCATGCTCGATATACGGTCTTTGGGATATTGGATGGATGAGGGACTATAGGTACATGATAACTGAGGACAGACAGGTCCAATGGATTGGATTCCCTTGTATCGTCTGGGGACTACGGCGTAGTGGCCTAGTACGTCTGTAGTCGATGAGTCAAGTGAATTATTACAGAGATAATAATTCACTCAGTCAGAAGGAGTTCTGACAGGTATGACTCACGGCCAGCTCGATATTGGGCCAAGAGGGTCACACATATATGGTAGGCATTGCGATGAGTAGAGGTTCGGATATGAGATATCTGACGGAGCCCTTGTCTTATTGGATGCACACGGGATCTCTATAAATAGGAGGGATTCACAGCCTCATAGGCTAGAGTCTTTGCTTGTCTTTCCTATTCTCCTCTCCCTCTCCACCTCAGAGTAAGCCTGGAGATTTGAGGAGCGTCGTCGCAACCCTGCTGTGTGGATCACCGCTAGAGAGGAGGACGCTTGACCTCCTTCACCCTCTCCTAAGGATCTGCAAGGAAACATGGATATACGATCTCCCTAGGTAACACAATCTCTATACGCAGTTTTGTGTTTTGCGGATTTTTTGCGCACCAATCTTCGCACGACGACGAATATCTTTTTGGGAATCGGGGATTTTGTTTTCTTGTTCTTCCGCTGCGCATATGATGTCGCCTCCAATGATTTCCCAACAGTGGTATCAGAGTCAGGTTGTTTGTGCGAATGATTGGTTTTGAACTGCGTGTATTGTGTTTAGGAAGAATATTGACGTCAAAATCGTTGACGCAAAAACAAGGAAGGGCAGCAACAGTTGCTGCCCTCGATCTGCATGCCTGCAGCCACTTGCAGCGGCAGCCGCAGCCGCAGCCAGGCAGCACAGCGCCGGCGCATGCGCAAGCGCTGTGCCTGCAGCAGCCGGCCGGCGGCCTGCTTGCAGCAGGCTTGCTGCCGGCGGCGCTGGCAACCCACGGGCAGAGGCGCCGCAGGGCAGCGGCGCCTGCCGCCGAAAGGAAGCGGCGCCTGCCGCCGCAGGGCAGCGACGCGCGACGCTTGCCGCCGCTGCTCCCGCGGGCGAAACCCCCCCAAAGGGGCGGCCGCCCGGCGGTACAGCACCGCCTGCGGAGGCAGCGGCGCCCGAAGGGGGCGCCCACCCGCAGCGGCATCGCCGCCAGCGGGCGTGCCGCCTGCAGGCGAGGGCAGCGCCCTCGCCCCGCCGCACAGGCCGCCTCCAGCAGGGTGGCGGCGGCGGCAGCGGCAGCAGTAAGAGGGAATTAGGGTTTTGGGCAAAAAGACAGTTTTGCCCCTGTGAATTTGAGAAATTCCATTTTCTGTCTTTTGTCAAAATTACGAAAATACCCTTAGGAATTGAGAAATTCCCTACATATCCCTGATTTCAGAAAAATATTAATTAATTAAAAGGTTTAGTTGATTATTATTTTTATTATTATCTAGTAGTCCTACATGATGATGATTATTTATACATGTGATGTATGATGTGTGGACGGATGATCATGGACCGTGTGATGTGTGTACTTATGATTATTATTATTGAGGTCTACGAACCTCCATTATATTTCTCGTTTATTGTCGGGCCTGCGTGCCTATGATTAAATTGTAATCACATGAGGAGGTGCAGCGGGAGCGTGGATGCGATAGCGGGACCCACGAGACGAACGATCGTGATACATGGAGATGCATCAAGATGTCGACGGAACCGACGAGGACGAGATGGACGATCACAGGGCATGGAAATGCACCGTTGCACACATAGATCTTGATGTAAGTGATTAGGCCTACTGGCTCGGGCCTAATCATATTAGGTTGTGGTCCATGATCATCTGGTGTGATTAATTATACACATACCAGATATGTATATATATTTGCATGCGATGTAGATATATATTAAATATGTATATGTGTGACATGTCATATTAGGAGACCAAATTATAGAAACATCTCTCGATAATATTAAGTCGGTAAACGTGAGGCAATTAGATTGACCCACGTGGCCTTCTATCGTTATGAGTAGGAACCGATTCCCGGTGTAGGTTGATTTGGTCGAGTCCCTCGAGACTCACCTATATCGCGATTCGCTATCTTGCTTACGACATAGAGATGTCACCGGTGACCTGAGGACATGGTATGCTTGGTCGAGTCCCTCGAGGGTATATCATCAAATCAGACTCATCTTATAACGAAGGTGTTGACTTAACCGAGCATCATGGTTGGTCGAGTCCCTCGAGGCCATGGTGATTCGGAGGCCGAACAGGACGGGAATCACAAGGAGTTGTGATCGGCAAGAGTTGCCTACCTTTTAGGCTTAGTGTGATTGGTCGAGTCCCTCGAGGTTACACTAAGACGCTGATTGGATCCTGATCCCCACTAGAAGTCTGCCGGAGACTTCCG
This sequence comes from Musa acuminata AAA Group, assembly GCF_036884655.1. Lineage (NCBI taxonomy): Eukaryota > Viridiplantae > Streptophyta > Magnoliopsida > Zingiberales > Musaceae > Musa > Musa acuminata. The sequence continues at coordinate 15,844,377 of NC_088335.1, read as the reverse complement.
TTTTACGTGCTGAGGGTGTCGCGTGACTCGATAGTAAAATAGTGGGAGCATATTAAGATAGAAGTCCATATCTTGATAGTTTATTTCTTGCAAAATCTGCATGTTATTCATTTCTGCTACATCTTTATTTTCAGAAAATGTCGCTTTCAAATCCCTTACGTGGCATACTTGATGTCAACCGCCTCACTGGTCCAAATTATACGGATTGGCTCCGTAACTTGAGAATTGTTCTCACAGCGGAGAAAATCGTGTATGTCCTTGATACAGTGATGCCTACGCCCGAAGAAGGGGCAAGCGAGGATGAGATCGCTCGCTACGTGAAGTACATTGATGACTTCACTCTTGCTCAGTGCTATATGTTGGGCTTTATGACTCCAGAGTTACAGAGACAACATGAAAAGATGGATGCCAGATCTATTCTCCTACATGTCCGCAAATTGTTTGAGGAACAGGGAAGGACTCAACGATATGAGATATCCAAGAGCCTTTTCCGCGCTAGGATGACTGAGGGGACACCGGTTCAGAACCATGTCCTAAAGATGATTGAGTGGATAGAGAAACTCACAGGTCTAGGAATGGTCCTAGAGGATAACTTGTGTGTGGACATTGTGCTTTAGTCCCTACCAGATTCCTTTTCACAGTTCATAATGAATTTTAATATGAACAAGCTTGAGGTGACTCTCCCAGAGCTCCTCAATATGTTGAGGGAGGCAGAGAGTACTATTAAGAAAGAGAAGCCAGTTCTCTACACTGGTGACTGGTGAGACCAGAAAGAAAAGGAAAGCAGAAAGGTCCCTTAAGAAGTGAAAGGGCAAGGGCAAACCAGGTAAAGCAAAGGTTGCTAAGAAAGACCCAGCAAAGGACAAAGGCCAATGCTTCCACTGTGGTAAAGATGGGCATTGGAAGAGAAACTGCAAAGAGTACCTTGCAGAAAGGGCGAAACAAAAGCTTGATGAAGCTTCAGGTATATTCATGATCAGTCTCCATTTGTCAGACTCTTATGATAACACATGGGTATTGGATACCGGTAGTGCTTATCATATATGCAATTCGTTGCAGGTTCTGGCAAGGCCTAGGAGACTAGAGAGAGGCGAGATGGATCTCAAGATGGGTAATGGAGCAAAAGTTGCTGTATTAGCTGTTGGCGAGGTCGCCTTACATCTGCCTAGTGGAGCTTTTATTGCATTAGATGCATGTTATTTTGTTCATTCTATTATCAAAAACATTATCTCCATTTCATGTTTAACAGTTAGTGGTTATAAATTTGTTTTTGAGAACAATGGTTGTTCGATATTATTAGATGATAAGATCATCACGAAAGGAACATTGCATAATGGTTTATTTATGTTAGACACCACTCCACATATCATGAATGTAAATGTGTCCAAAAGGAAACGAGATGAGTTGAACAGTGCATACCTGTGGCATTGTAGGCTAGGTCACATCCATGAAAGAAGGATTCAAAAGTTGCTAAATGATGGATATCTAGATCCATTCGACTATATGTCTTATGCAACTTCTGAGCCTTGCATTCGTGGAAAATTGACCAACTCTCCATTTAGTGGAACTGGAGAGAGAGCCACTGAGTTGTTGGAACTCATACATAGTGATGTATGTGGACCCATGTCAACTCATGCCATTGGAGGTTACTCCTACTTCATTACATTTACTGATGATTTCTCAAGGTATGGATATGTGTACTTAATGAAGTACAAGTCCGAGTCCTTTGAGAAATTCAGAAAGTATAAGAATGAGGTGGAGAACCAGACTGGAAAGAGTATCAAAACTCTTCGATCAGATCAAGGATGTGAGTACTTAAGTACAGAGTTTACTCAGTTCCTCAAGGACCATGGGATATTATCCCAATGGACACCTCCTTATACACCTCAGCTCAATGGTGTCTTTGGAAGGAGGAATCATACGCTATTAGATATGGTACGGTCCATGATGAGTTTCGCTGATCTACCCATCTCATTCTGGGGATATGCCCTAGAAACCGTAGCTTACCTTCTGAACAGAGTTCCAACTAAGTCGGTAGTGTCTACACCATATGAGATATGGAAAGGGAAGAAGCCTGATCTTAAGGTTGTTAAGATTTGGGGCTGCCCAGCCCACGTTAAAAGACACAACCCCGATAAGTTAGAATCAAGGACAGAGCGATGCATATTTGTGGAATACCCAAAGGAAACTTGTGGGTATTATTTCTATCATCTCGAGGACCAAAATGTCTTTGTAGCTAAGAGAGCAGTGTTCCTTGAGAAGGAACATATTCTTGGCGGAGACAGTGGGAGAATGATAGAGTTGAGCGAAGTTAGAGAACCAAGCACAAGCACCACTCTACAGCCCGAGTCTGTTCAGGTACTTAATACACAAGTTTCAACTTTACGCAGGTCTGATAGCGTATCTCATCCTCCTGAGAGATATGTGGGACATATTAGAGGAGATGATGCTGAGGATATTGATCCTCAGACCTACGAGGAGGCTATTATGAGTATAGACTCCGGGAAGTGGCAAGAAGCCATGAATTCTGAGATGGATTCTATGTACTCCAATAAGGTTTAGAACCTAGTTGATGCACCCGAAGGTATTGTACCCATCGGTTGCAAATGGATCTTTAAGAAAAAGATCGGAGTAGATGGAAAGGTAGAGACCTATAAAGCAAGACTAGTGGCTAAAGGGTATCGTCAAAGGCAAGGTGTTGACTACGACGAAACCTTCTCACCCGCAGCAATGCTAAAATCCATCAGAATTCTATTGGTTATTACAGCACACTATGATTATGAGATCTGGCAGATGGATGTGAAAACTGCATTCCTCAATGGGAACCTCGAGGAGGAGGTGTATATGATGCAACCTGAGGGATTCGTATCCAAGAACTGTCCAGATAAGGTGTGTAGGTTGCTTAGATCCATTTATGGACTAAAACAAGCTTCCCGAAGTTGGAACATAAGATTTGATGAGGCAATCAGATCTTATGACTTCGTTAAGAACGAAGATGAGCCTTGTGTGTACAGGAAGGTAAGTGGGAGCGCTATCACCTTTTTGGTGTTATATGTGGATGATATCCTCATCATTGGAAATGACGTAGGAATGCTATCCACTGTAAAGACTTGGTTATCTAGACACTTCTCCATAAAGGACTTAGGGGAAGCATCCTATATCTTGGGGATTAGAATCTATAGAGATAGATCTAAGAGGATGCTTGGCTTGTCCCAGTCCAGGTACATAGAAACCATTGTCAAAAGGTTTGACATGGAAAACTACCAGAAGAAAGGGCAAACATGAATATGATACCTTATGCCTCAGCAATAGGGTCTATCATGTATGCCATGCTATGTACTAGGCCTGATATAGCGCATGCTCTGAGTGTCACGAGCAGGTATCAGACGGATCCAGGCTTGGAGCACTGGAAAGCAGTAAAGTGTATCCTTAAGTAGGACTAAGGATCTTTTACTAGTATATGGAGGTAATAGCCTTAAGGTTGAAGGCTTCACTAACTCAAGTTTTCAGTCTGATGTCGATGATAGCAAGTCGAATTCAGGGTATGTGTACACCTTGAATGGAGGAGCAGTGTGCTGGAAGAGTTCCAAGCAAGATACCACTGCTGACTCGACCACAGAGGCGGAGTACATTGCTGCATCGGATGTAGTAAAGGAGGGAGTCTGGGTGAAGAAGTTCATCACAAATTTGGGAGTCGATACAGATAGCGACAAGTCGACTTCCTTATATTGCGACAACTATGGAGTGATTACTCAAATAAGGGAACCCGGGTCTCATCAGAAGTGTTCTGAGGAGGTTCTAGCTTATAAGAGAGATCGTAACCCAAGGAGATGTAGTAGTGGAAAGAGTTCCATCCGAAGATAACATTGCAGATCCACTGACAAAGCCGTTGTCTCAGATTGTCTATGAGCGTCACAAGAGTCTGATGGGGATCAGACACATAGGTGATTGACTTTAGGTCAAGTGGGAGATTGCTAGTCATAGGTGCCCAACAAGCCAATCACGTGAGTGATGGCACGTGTGACTTGATACAGAATCTTTTTGCTTATTATATTTTGGCGTATATCACTTTATAACTATTGCATAAATGCATATATATATTGTGATGTCCTTGGATTTGTGCAATGGGAATCGGATCGTGATGAGATCACGATAATGAGATCGATTCACCTTTAAACACATATCCTAAATAATCCCGGTCATAGGTTACTCGAGAGGGACATCGTGATAACCGGATAGACTGGTGTGCTGTATACCCGTCCATATGATGGATGCAGCTGGTCTCATAGCTGCTCGTGTAGGGACACTAGGGATACAGTACTGGTGCTCATTGGAGAATGAGTTCACTGATTGATCCGCTTACGGAATGCTGGATGGTTGATGATGCCTTATTGTCAGACAGCGATTCCGTAGTCCTAGTGGTGTATCTGGTCCTTAGACTTGAGACACCAAGGATGTCCTGTATGAGTGCTCCACTCTTTTATATCAGACTTATAGGTTTGGCTGTCCCCAGATCTAGTACAGCTGGTCATTGGGAGTGGTAGTCGACCTTACGAGGGCTATTGAGTGTCGATAGAGGATCATCCACTCTCGGTGTCATGAGAGGAATATCCTATGTGTTCTTGCTCAGACAAATCCCTGGCCAGGGTCATTCGGGTTGAGAGAGAAAGAGTTCTCCGGGAGAATCCGATTAGAGCGAGACTCGAGTAGAAACCGTATGGGTCTGACAGCACAATGCTCGATATACGGTCTCTGGGATATTGGATGGATGAGGGACTATAGGCACATGGTAACTGAGGACAGATAGGTCCAATGGATTGAATTCCCCTGTATCGTCTGGGGACTACGGCGTAGTGGCCTAGTACGTCTGTAGTCGATGAGTCAAGTGAATTATTACAGAGATAATAATTCACTCAGTCAGAAGGAGTTCTGACAGGTATGACTCACGGCCAGCTCGATATTGGGCCTAGAGGGTCACACACATATGGTAGGCATTGCGATGAGTAGAGGTTCGGATATGAGATATCTGACGGAGCCCTTGTCTTATTGGATGCAGATCCAATACCCACTAGGGAAGGACCCATTAGGGTTTGACACGGGATCTCTATAAATAGGAGGGATTCACAGCCTCATAGGCTAGAGTCTTTGCTTGCCTTTCCTATTCTCCTCTCCCTCTCCACCTTAGAGTAAGCCTGGAGATTTGAGGAGCGTCGTCGCAACCCTGCTGTGTGGATCACCGCTAGAGAGGAGGATGCATGACCTCTTTCACCCTCTCCTAAGGATCTGCAAGGAAACAGGGATATACGATCTCCCTAGGTAACACAATCTCTATACGCAGTTTTGTGTTTTGCGGATTTTTTGCGCACCAATCTTCGCACGACGACGAACATCTTTTTGAGAATCGGGGATTTTGTTTTCTTGTTCTTCCGCTGCGCATATGATGTCGCCCCCAATGATTTCCCAACAATTTCTCCCTATGTCAAACATACAACAAATGTATAACCTCCATGGTTCAAATTATAGGCATACTAACCACACAATTGGCATGTCATGAAAAATAACATATCAATTACTTTCTTATAAAACTAAGAGTTTAATAAATATTTTTTTATATATTTTTCATAAAGGATGTAATCATATATTATTTTCCTAATCCTTTTCAAATATAATGCTAGATAAATATTTTCATATAAATTTAGATAAGATAACTTAAAAACACTTATAAGCATTTCCAAATTTTTAACGTTTTAATTATTTTACAATACTTTTAAATAATAAAGATTTATAAATCATATAAATAATATGTATTAATCAATTTCAAATGTATGTTTTAATACTTTTGAAAATATATTAGATGAAGTTATCGAATATTTATTCTGATCGTATATCCTTGATATAATATATTCTGATTTTTTTAACCTTTTTTTTAATTGACCAATTTCCTTCTTTTATTTTCTTCCTAACATAAATATCCAATCAAGTAAGAACATGAAGATTCCTCAGTCTATAATCTAAAATATAAATCTAATTAATATAAAAGCAAGTGTATTGAAAACTATACCTAATATATTTTTTTGTGAATCCATTTGTATCAAAACCGGTCCTCGATAATTTTTCTTTTTGTTTTTTTTTTTATTCTAGGGAGCTAAAGGGATGAAGTCGATCGACTATTTGCAATTTAGTCCCCATAAGTTTTATATTTACATTCAGGTTCTTGGTAAAATTAGGGTCTTTAAAAAATATGCTCATTCATTTAGGACTTTGTAACTCTTCGTATGAAGGAAAATTTTAATCTTTATAACTTCTATAATATATAATGATAGAGATTTAAGTAAGGAGTTGCTTGGTGAGAAGATCTTGAGTATTCTTTGATAAATTTAGATTAGGATTAGAGATTTATGTAGAAAGATGAGCCTTTTGTAATATTGCTCTAAATATTAATATGATTATTTTTTCTAGGAGTCTAAAGAGAGTAAGCAAAAAAGTAGTAGAAATTCTTAAGTATTTATATGAGGTGTACAAGGAGCCTAGAGATTATGAGAAAAAATATATATAAAAAATTATTCGATATTTATATGAAAGGATATATAAGAGGAATTGTGGATGAGTTGGAATTAATTGGGGAGTTTTATAATTTATGTAAAAGAAGAATCTAGGTTTCTCTATGAATATAGACAAAGAGTGTTAAATCATATTAATTTGTATCAAATTATTATTATAATTTTTATTATTCATCATTGAGTTTCTCCCCCCCCCCCCCCCCCCCCCAACACACTCCACGTCACGATTCCAGCAGCCGTTAGGAAGTGGGAAGATTGCAAATGAATTGTCCGGGAAGCATGCTGACTAGGAATTGATGCCCACGAGAAGTAGGCCCCACAAGCAAGTGCAACTAACGTTAAAAAAAAATGCAACACAAAGTGGGAGCTGCAGGAACGACCGGACACGTATGTTGTCGTGTTATGTGATTGGTTCAGTTTCGGGGGACGTGCCCATTCGACTAAAAACATCCGGCGGAGGTTTAGGTCTCCGATAATGAAATGTGGTACACACACGCAATAATATGGACCTACTGCTCGTGCGCGCGCATGTCGTCTCCACCAAAGTTCCCCGCCGCCGGCCACCCCCGCACGCACCTGTGCCTCTCCTAATTAATGTCGAAATTGTCGGGTTCCGATACAATCCAACCAAGGGGAGAGGTCGCATCTAGCTGGAAGCCACCACAATGACTGATCCCATTACGAAGCAGAATGTGAACCGACACGTTAATCACTAATGTTATTCCGTACAGTTATAACTATCATTTACTCATTCACGTACTCCCTGTGTGCTGGGAAAGGAATAAACTACGACGGCCACCTTCGCTTACTGTTTATGACAATGATGCTTGTTCCATTTAAGTTCAATTAAGATGTCAGTCCTTTCGTGCATTTAACTTCTTCCTAACATTCATTCGAAGCTTTCATAAACTTGTTAACATGCAGTTGCAGTTACATTTAAGTAAAACATAATTAGCCTTTGAGCTTTTCCCTAGTAATTTTTTTCTACCAATTAAATAACGGTGCATCAGGATGTGACAAAACACTTTCTCATTTAACTGTAGTACCACTTACAGAGACCACGCGCGTATGCACTCTATCAGATCAATCTGCTACCATATGTACAGCCAAGAAAAGGAGAGAGAGAGAGAGAGAGAGAGAGAGAGAGAGAGAGAGAGAGAGAGAAAGCGAGAGACATGGATGGATGCCTAAGTTCGCAGTAGAAATATACTCAGCTGTTGCCCGGTGCTTCCAATCGGATTGATCATATGAAATGACTCCGAATCCACCGACCCGATGACCCGCTCGAAGCTCGCCCGAAGGTACAGGAGATCGCCACTGCCAGACTTTGTTTCTCTGGGAACGACTCCGGCGCCGACCGATACGGATTGCATTAGCTTGAAGATGGCCGCCTCGTCCTCGCTCATCTGCCGGCGGACGGCGTACCCCACTTTGCGGCCGTTGCAGTACATAGACCACGACGGGACACTGAAGAGCGCCATGGGCATCGATGAACGAGGGCGAGAGCGGTCGCATTCGAGCGCTATGCGGAGCACGCCAAGCTGCATCTCCTTGGCGAGGTAGGCGGTGGGGATGGTGAAATCGAGCAGGAGGATGGGCGAGTTCCGGGAGGGTTCGTCGTGCAGGCAGAAGCTGACGCGACCGCGGCGGTAGCAGAAGAAGGTACCGGTGACGATGGTGGTCGTGGAAGAGCCGGTACCGTGGGTGGAGCGGGTGTCGACGAAGTCGTGAGAGGCGTCGGAGGGTGGGAAGACGCAGCAGGGGACCATGTGCTGGACGAGGCTGCGGAGGGTGCGACGGAGGCGCACGTCCCTCGTGCAGTCGACGGCGATCGACGTATCGATGATGTGGAGACCACTTTGGCTCCCCAAGTCCATCATCGTCCTCATCTTCAAATTGTCACGGCAAGAAAGAGAGCGTTGGTGCGGTGCGGGGAACGATGCTTGAGATGGCCTCCTCTCTAACTAAGGAGGCAAGCGGGGCAGCCAAGGAGGGTGTCGGAGTCAGTGGACTATTCGCACGCATATGCACTGAATCCAATAGTCGCCAATAAAGAAGAGGAGAAGCAATTAATTACTGGTCGAGAGTTCGTTCACTAGAATTAACGGTAGGATTAAGTGCTTAATTATTTAATAGGACCGATGGAGATGTGCCCCTCTTCATGCATGCTGCGATGAGACTCGAGTCAAAGCTATGAACAAATCAATCAAAGATCGAGTGTAGTTGTCAAGGGGACCATGCACGCGTCCTACCTCGTTGGCTGATACCTCATGACATCAGATTTCTTTGATTCCCCGGCTGAGTCCGGCGATCATGAATCAATGACAGTAGTATGTCTTTTTCGTTTGAACGTTTGCAAGAGTGGGTTTCCGTTGTTCTACAAAGGGAGAGAGAATAGCCTTCAGTGCTTAGTGCTTGATACTGTGCATGACATGCAAGAACCAGTGGCGATGAATCACTTCATTGAGGTAACCACGAATATAACATCGGGACCGTATTCCCCTATGGCCGATCGATCTTATCTCTTCTGTAGATTAGTCAACATCAAGAGAGACGTGCATGCTGGGGGGCAACAATTTCACGTGGAAAGAGATGGACCATCCTCCCTTCTTTGCACTGTGTCACAGCCCTTCCACTGTCAGCTAAAACACGGTGAGAACCGGTTCTCCTTTGCATGCATAGGAGGAGGAGGAGATTCTCCTCTTATGCTTTCTAAAGCCTGGACTCTGATTGGCTACGTTCGTTTCCCTCATCCTTCCGTGTTCCATGTATCAACTCAATGAACTGATGTCAACTCTATTGGTCCAACGCAACTTGACGAAAGACAAAAGGAATCGACAGAGCATATAGAGATTGACCTAACGATGTTGATTAATTGACCAAATATTGACAATGCCATGTTGGATGCCAGCTAGGAAGTCAAAATAGGACGATGCACGACTGTTCCGTGATACTTGCTAGTGTATATTTAAAGGCACAGTAGGGGAGGGCTTCAGTGGGTTCCGATCCTTCGTTGTACGTAACTGGTGCAGCATACCCTCTCAACTTTCACAACACAGCTCAGAAATGATAGTATTTTATTGGATTGCCTGCCCTTTTTATTCTTATAGATATTACTACTGTACACTTGCAGTACATCAGTTGTTCTTTTAATCCGCATTGTCTTAAAGAGTATTCCACTTACAGTACCTTCGTTGTCTTTCATGATGCGCGCACTACAAGAGAGATCGAACCTTGTACAAGAGAGTAGCACCTGACAACTTATTGATGCATGGTAATGATGATTATAGAGTTTATAAGCTATGGGTTCATTAATATATATATATATATATATATATATATATATATATATATATATATATATATATATATATATATATAGAGGCCGTACGTGTAGAGGGGATATCGATGGTGTGGCTTCGGCGGGTCACTCTTATTTGCCATTTGTACAAGTTCAATACGTCCATGGCAACAAAAATAAAATAGTCAACGGAATCCATAATAATAATAATAATAATAATAATAATAATATACTAGATTGAATCGAACAATCGTGAAACAAATAATTGGATAATGAATATGGCAATGCATTAATCAAGAAACATCAGTATGATTAAACAATTCTTTTCAGGAAAAATATTAAGTATAGATTTTTTGATATAGTTTAAATATTAAATTAAAATTTATGATTAGATAAGTGATTGGTTTAAAAGTCTTAGTTACGACAGCAAATCTATTTCTATCGACATAAGATATCCATGTCCTCTCCCAACACACAGGACAAATATCTTTTCCTTAAAAATATTCTGAAATTAACTTAGTTTTTCTTCTTGTCTTAGCTTTAGAAATCCATAAAATAATAATTAAAAATTGCTTGAGAGATAAATTTTAGTGTTATCTTATCTTCTTCTCTATTAAGAATCAACTATTCCTTTTATTTTTTTAAGAGTGACTCAAACTCTCTATCATGTGATCATCTTTAAAACCATGTAAAATATTTTTTACTAAATCTTCTTATTCAAGAAGAACTCTTATTACAATTTTCTATGTATAACAATATTCTATATTAAATCATCACTTAAAAAGTCAAAAAAAGAATCATCACTTGTTCCTTGAATCCTCGAGTTCGAAGGTGATCTTTTTAGCCTTTTGATCTTTCTCCATCAATCATTGCATCATGATGATCTCTTATGTCGATTGTCTATCTGGTACCTTTCAAGTAATTACGAATGGAAGTATTATTTCATAAAATTTTAAAGCTAAGATAGAAAGAAAAAATAAATTATTTTAAGATATTTTTATGGAAAAGATATATGTCCTCCACATCAGATAGATTATTATTGTGCAGAGTCTAAGGAAAGTGAAGACCTCATCAGATGGATTTTCCCAATAATATTTATATTGAGATTAACGGCGTTGGAATCGTACAAGAACAAGATGCATATTATGATATGAAAAATATAATAGTTGACAACATAATTTTTGTTGAAGATGATAATTTTACTTTCACAAAGTATAAAAGCACTTCTACATCCCTATGAAAAACAAGAATTTACTAAACCGAATAAGTTAATAGATAAAAATCAAGAAGATCTTCCTGATACTTATGCTAAAAGGGTCCTTGTTGATAATCTAGAATTTTTTTAAAAGCTAGAGTGAGAGATTTTTTTTTGGTATATGATAATCTTAATCATACTGAATTTATATTCAGTATGATTAAGACAGATAAGACAAATCAATGCATAAATGACTATTGTGAATTGCATAACTTGTGTTATTATTTTTTTTAAATTTTTTTTATTTAAGCACGGCACATGTTATTATGATATCAAAGGAGATTACATCAAGTTTCAAGACTTCTTATAATATATATTTTTGAAAAGTCTAATTTAGTGAAGGATGTTAGAACATTATGTTAAACTTTATGATTAATTATGAGGTTATTTTAACAATCTTAGTTAAGATAAGAGTCAATCTTGGTTGAACTCAAAGTTTTGGGTTGATAAATAGGAGACAATACGATGAATCGAGTATTCTAAGAGATAAGAGATAAAAGAGCTAAGACATGAGGAGTCAAAAGTTTTGAGTTATCATGATTAAAAAAAGTTTAGTTTTGAAATTTCTTTACTCTTCTTCTTCTGTACCATCACTGATGCGTATATCGAGAAATGTCTACTGCACCTTCTCGACAAATTTTGCAAGACGAATAAAATTTAACAAAAACAAATTAAGGTGTATGACATACGTAATAATACTCCCCAGCAGTGGGGAGTGCCATAGAATTTTATCATATAAAACTCTTGTATTATGTTTGAATATGTATATCGAATGCTATCAACAAAGTCGAACAGTTGACTGTTTGCTGGTTGACCTTAACGAGTAGTTATCAACAGGAAACATGTTTCAAATTTGTGGAGAATCTACGCATAATGTTGGAGTTAGCTCTATAAACATACAAAATATATCTTACATTGATCCTTTTAATTTTATATTATTTTGATTTATGATGCATGTGGAACACATTTGAAAAAGACATCGAGGATCAAATGCACATTTCAAATATGAATTAGTGTTTGGTAATTTTTTTTCAAATTGTATTTGATCTGGATGTTGCATTACAAATATTCAAATATTGATGCTATCTATTAGCATTTCACCATTTGTCAGATGCTAATGAAATTATTTAAATTTCTTAAAGTACTCAATAATATTCTCTAAGATCACTAGATGGTTACTATATGATAGAAATCCTAACCCTTATTTACTCTCGATTTTTGTCGTTATCGACTCTTCTCACAAGTCTGCCATGCCACTTGCTCAACCAAGTGCTTGCTTCGTTGGGCTACTGTTTCGTCGTACGCTTGCTCCATCGAGTCACCCACACCATTGCATCGCTAATCTCAAGAATAGTACTAACTCTATTCTCTAATTTCTAATTTATTTTTATTAGATTGTATAGCCCTATTTAACTTTGGTTAAGATATATTAAATATCTAATTAAATTATGATTAAAGTTATTAGCTAATAGAAGAGAAAATCTATTTATGTTAAGAAACCCTAAGAGAAAATCTTGATCGGAGAGACTCTCTTCTTCCTAGATTCTTAGCTCTCACTTATATATTGGCAAAACCATATCTATATATCATAGAGACCTCTTCTCTCATCTTCCTAATAAGTCTTTCTTCCATTAATTGTAGGAAGAGAGGAGAATATAAGTCTAGCTTTTTATGTAAATCTATGAGGTGCTACAATGATGTAGATGCATAGAGGTAATAGAGGTATTTTGTTGATTATCACATCAAAAGTTATGCACCAATATGTTCTTGATCTACAATGTTTATGATTTCAATCCTAACAATAAGTTATTCTATATTACAATTTTTATTTCTTACTATTGGTATCAAAATCATGCTATTGAAATCTAAGTTATCATATATCATTACATAAACTAGATCTATTTATGCATTAGATATATTTTTGATTATTTGTGCATTAGATCTATTTTATTTATATCATATTATTATTTCTATTTTGGTCGTATAACACTTGCACCATGTGATCCATGTCGCTCCTCAACCTTAAAGGCATTGTATGCATCATTCAAGTATTCAGATTATACCCAAGTCTTCTCTTCTGTTTGCTCGCCTGCTTGCAAGTGATAGAATTTTCCTTATACTTGCAGGTGGAATTTGTAGGAGAGTCACTTCCCTACCTAATCATTTGGGTAGGGTACTAGTATTCTTACTTACATAGTATCTATAGTGAGTAATTATTTAGTAAGTATAAGCCTTTATAGTTTTATTCAGGTAAGGATACATCATATCATGTATAGCATATCTTAAAATCATTGTTATAATACAATTAACAATAAACACATTATCATCATGTTTTTATTCATTTTCATATGCGAGATTAAATTTTTATTTTTATCACAAATAAAAATAGATAAATATTTCATTTCAATACATGCTTAAAATATTATCTTTTATATCAGGATCATAGTAAACATTTAAAATGCATATTTGCTTCCCATTACTTAGTTCAAGATTTTCTTTTTTTTCTTTTTCTTGATCTTTATGACAAATCACCAAAAGCAATTCTTGATCCTTAGTTCAAGAATAAGTCATATTAATTTCAGCAAAGATTTTTTTATAGCAACTCGTGACTAGAAGCCCTTGTGTCTAGATACTATATCATTAACCATTATTAGAATAAGAGTTTCATTTTTTCATTTATATTTACAAAATTTACATTCTAATTTATATTGTTGGAATTATAATAGCATTTTGCAGCATAATGGCCAAACTTTTTGCAAACAAAACATTGAATTCAAAATTTGTCATACACCTCATTTTCTATCTCGTCCATGGCTTCAACTTCTTTCATTTGTATTGTCTCTATTATGCTTGTTTTGTGCTTCTTAAGTAGGTTGACCTCTTCCACTTCCTCGTTGCCCATGTTGCCCATGGTCTCTATCTCTTTGACACTTCGGTTCTCCTTTCTTTTTTAGTGCAAGTTTAGTTGTAGAGTTTGCTCGAATGGCTTATTTTTTTCTTTTATTGTAAGCCTTTGTTCATGTGCTTGAATTCATTAATTGTTCCAAAGAAATTTGTTCTAGACCTTTCGATTCTTCAATTGCTATGATAACAAAATCAAACTTTAGATCCAAAAATCTTAAATTTTCTTCATTATCTTTGGTCATTTATTTATTTTTATCATTCCTTCTCGTTTGGTGAATAATAGAAATGACTTGGAAAAGTAATCGAAGGTAGTTTTGCTGTAGTTTTCGAAATTTACATATTTTTTTCACCTTTTTCACACCATCAAATGTTTTTTTAAAAGTGTCTCATACCCCCTTTGATATCATCAGGAGATAATCTCGAATGTTGCTTTGTCAAGAGATTAGTGTATAATGAACAAGCTTTTTTTCTTCCTCATTCTTTGATTTTTGAATTATTTTGTTGTTTCTTTATATATTTGTGTGTCTTTCTTTGTACTTGATTCAGTGAAATTATCTTCTATAAACTCCCATACATCTAGAGCATCTAGAAATGCCTTCATTTGTATACACTATAAATCATAGTTCTTCTTCATCAATCGAGGGATTTGTATTGGGAATGCATTCGAGGAAGCCATTGGTTAATTTGGCTTTGATACCGATAAAGGAGGAAGAAGGAAGAGTAGAATGAGATAAATTTGGACAAGGAAGATGTTTTTCTCTCAAATGTATTTACTAAAAACCTGTTACAACTTCAGCACACACGCACACAAAGGGGTACAATACATGACTTTATATAATCCAAGACTCTCAATATAATGTATTATATTCAATGAGATAAAATCCATATTGGATTTCTCTCGTCATTTGAGTACTAAAATTTAATTTTAATTTGTTTAGTATCATGCAAGAATTTTTTTTATAGATGTGAAGTTTGTGGATGTGAACAAGTTTAACACTCTAACACAAAGCCCATTTCCTACAGTGAAATAGATCGCACGGGTCGTGTTTTTGATTCACGTAAGCGTCATAAACATCTGTTGATAATTATACACCATGTGGATCCTTAATATGTTGATGTTCTCTCTTCGCTTCTATAGTTCCCAGCCATGTAAACTGGAAAGCCTTTACCTTCATTTAAGTTTGATGAATCGTGACGAACCAATCTTTGCACCGCGAAGAGGGAATGAATAGAAGAACTTTGGTAGCGTGAGGGAGAAGCTGTATGGCATTCTGGTCTGCGTCCCAAAGTAGCAAATTGAAGCTGCTTTACATCAATATCACACCATCTTTTAAGCACACGACAAAGTTAGGCAATAGGTCGTCGTTTTCATTAGTTGGTAGGTCCTTCTGAATCGAATAAGAACCCCTTTTGAAAGATCTATCGCTATCTGTTCACAATGATAGGAAGCAGATGGAGCTGGATACAAAGTAGAGAGAGGTCACACTCTTTTTTGGGCAAACAGTACTGGATTTATCATGAAACTATGCCTCTAATCATGGCTCTTGCTGTTATACTTTCCTTCAAACATATGCTAACCATCTTAATACAGAGCAGTCAAGTAAGGATGACAATACCGTATCGTGTTTTGTTTCTTGGTAGCAGATTGTATACATCCTGATGATGTAAGGATGACAAGGACATATTCGATTCCACGAGTTCCTTTCGTTGTGAAAAATGTTACATGAATTGACTTGCAAAAGCTTCAGCTTGGCTTCTAGGGGAAGACAATGCCAGTGTCTGATCTTTTACGTTGTAATGCTCTTAACAATGTGAAGTTCCCATCAAAGAGAAGATTTACGTGGTCTACAGCTCGGTCGTCTTGCCCTAAAGAAGCTTCATGTGGGACAGCTTGAGTTTGATTTCTGCTGCCACCAATATGCTTAGCTGCCCATGGTGGCAGATGTACGTTACAGCTGTGAGCAAGTTAGCAAGCCCATCAGTTCATATCTTGGGGGAATCCTCAATGGCATGTGCTTCTCAGATCACAGTGCAGGATACTTTGTTGCTTTTCCCCAGCATATATTCATCGATGCTCTGCCGCCTTCCACGAAAAGCAGTGCATTCTCGAAGGAGGAGGAGGAGCAGGAGGAAGCATGAGCAATCTTACTGCCAAGACACCAAGAAAACTTGGGACGACGTCGACTGCCATGGATCTTCCAGCCACCCCAAACCCGAACCTACAGGGAGACCAACTCCTCCATTTTAGCCACCCGCAACACCCATTACTTCAAATCAGCTTACCCTACCTCTTCACATGTATGGGCTGCAAGGAATATGGTGCCGGTAGGAGGTTCAGATGCCAAACATGTGGATTCGATCTGCATGACTTCTGTGCACTCGCTCCTCCTGCTCTACACAACCATCCCTTTCATCACAAGCATCAGCTCGTATTCTTCACCAAACCAGGTAGACCTCCATGCACCACACTGTTCAGATTCACGTAAACGTCGTAAAACTTCATGCAGAACCTAATTATATATCTGTATGTATGTGTACATGCTCATTTCATTCACGACGGATCATCATGAAGGCGGTTTTCTACGTTGGAAATGCGACGTCTGTGGCAAAGCAGCCAAAGGATTTGGTTTTCGTTGCACCACATGCAGCTTCGGGATGCACCCTTGCTGCGCGGCGATGCGTGTGGTGATGAACTTTCCGACACATCAACATCCCTTAGTTCTTTCACCGTCTGCAGCAGTTGCGACCGGAGATGCCAGCACAGTCTGCAATGTGTGCCAGAGGAAGAGATCTGGGCAGGTTTACCGATGTGCAGCAGCGTGCGGCTACTGTCTCCATGCGGCCTGTGCAAAAGACATGGTTAACGGCCTTTATGTTCATGGTTTACGGTCGCCGGACAAACCTAACAACATGCTCGGCACCGCGGCGAAGCTCACGACTCAGGCGTTGGTTGGGATAATTGGTGGATTGATCGAGGGGATAGGAGAAGGAATTGGGGAGTTCCTCATGGACAACATTGGACGTGGTAGCTGCAGAAGTATTAAGCACAACTAGTATATATATATATATATATATATATATATATATATATATATATATATATATATATATATATATATATATATATATATATATATATATATCCTCGACAGTAGAGGTATGTCATCCACTTGTTATAGCTGCTAAGTTGTTAGAATCAGAACCCACTTGTATAATTACACTACTTAATGTACTGATGAAGTAGCTCGTATCAAACTTCTTAGTATGTTTTCTTCATCACTTATGATTTACGACACTCCCAAGGGTGGCAACTGCGAGTACATATGTGATACTTGAACTCTATAAAACACTTGTATACGGAAGAGAAGTATACCTAATTGATCGTGGTTTTTATAGTTCTTTTCAAGAATAGAAAGTAAACGAAATGGACTATAATGTCTACAACAGATAAGAGACGCACACACACACAATATATATATATATATATTTGTTTCTCAGGTTCTATAACATTTTTGAGTCGAAACACACAGCTACCAACCTTCAAAACCTCTGCTGTCAGTGAATTGGGACCTTTGGAGGAGAATGCTGCTACTCGAGGGGCCGGCCTCGATCCCAACACAGTTTCCACCGGCAAAATAAGCGTGCTTGGTTTCCTTTTAAGCAAGCATTAACAGATTGTGATGGCATATAAGATTCAGCTATGAAATCCAAAACCCTTTTTGGTGGAAGCTGCACCCAACCTGGTGTGGTTAACGTATGAGAAGATCTTATTGCCGATTTCTTTTCTAACAGTGGCTGCAGGAATAGCAAATGGTATGGCCACATCATTCTCCGCTTCATCTATCATGACCATCCCGAGGCCCCCAGCTTTCTGGACCACCAGGCTTTTCTCTAACCTGGGCTCCGCTGCACTACCAGAATGGCGACAGATCAGAATTTTCCCTCTGGCCTTTGTTCTGTTCAAGGAGCTATCCAGGCAGAAGCTACATGAGAGAGAGAGAGAGAGAGA
Organism: Musa acuminata AAA Group; assembly: GCF_036884655.1. NCBI lineage: Eukaryota > Viridiplantae > Streptophyta > Magnoliopsida > Zingiberales > Musaceae > Musa > Musa acuminata. Next base: position 15,826,348 of record NC_088335.1, on the reverse strand, counting down.
GAGAGAGAGAGAGAGAGAGAGAGAGAGAGAGAGAGAGACTTAATCAGTAAACATGCAGCTTATTCTGATTGATCAATCGATTTCAGGACACTCCTCCATTCATCACCTTGACTGATAAGGAGTGAAGTAACCTCCATTGACTTCAGAGGCCGAGATGATCCTGGCTGATTTGTTCATCTTAAAAGAACTCAAGCTTTCACCCTGTTTGTGACAAAACAGATCTTAGGAACTTCGGTCTCCTAGGAAGAATGCAATGAATCTAGTCCATTTACCATCAATTCCCTCCCGTTTCCTAGCACAATCGATGAGGTGTATTCTCTGTCTGTTGAGCTGGCACCCACTGTGAGCATCCACGGTGCAAGATTAGTTGCAGAGCCTCGACTTCCGACATTGCCAGCAGATGAAACAACCAGAATACCGTGGCTGGTAGCGTGGATTGAGCCTATCGAGATTGCATCGTTGAAGTAATCTGCTTCAGGATAATTGGGGCCTAAAGACACAGATAATATGTCCACTCCATCTCTAATTGCGTCATCGAAGGCTGCTAGTAAGTCGGCATCATAGCAGCCCGAGTCCCAACATGTCTTATAGACTGAAATCCTCGACATTGGAGCGCCTCCACGAGCTCCTCCAGCCCCCAGACCATTATAGTTCATGTCACTCACATACCGGCCAGCAGCAATGGAGGCCGTGTGGCTACCGTGGCCTGAACTGTCCCTTGGAGACTTGAAATTGGCAGCCTTATCTGCATTCATGTAGTCACCGTGGCTTCTTTCTTCTGCTTCATATCCACTTAGATAGTATCTTGCTCCAATTACTTTCCTGTAAGCATCGAAGAACATCAATATCAATTGAAACAAAGTTACTAAATCCCACATCAAGATAAGCATCGAAGGTACTTGTTGCAGGAAGACTGTGTAAAGGATTCTCCAACTTGGCATTGTCCTTTCCATCTTGAAGCAACTTCCGGCATCCCGACGTCACTGAAACTAGGAGACTGTGGCCATATCCTTGTGAAGAACTCAATCAATTGCGAACAGTAAGAGAAGCATGAATCAAGAGTGTGGCCATATCCCGGACTCAACTTGCAGTATCTGCAACATCAACAAGGCCAACACACCTGTATCAATGAATCCGATGATGACATTCTCTTGGTTCTTGGTAGAAAATCCTGGAATCTCCATCTCCTCGTTGGTTCCGAGGCCAATGAAATCCCACGAGTGAGTTGTATGCAAGCTTCTCTTCAGGTTCGGGAACACCGATACCACGCCAGGCATCTCCGTATCACCAAGAAACCAATTCCAGATTAACCAAAGGAGTAAGTTTTGAGAAGAATGTACATCCACTGGGCATCATCAACGAGAAAAATCACCAGCCATTTGTGAAGCCTGTTCTTTACTAAGTTTTGCAACAAACCCTCTAAATCCATTGATATAACTATAAACATGTGATGCTTACGCTTCCTCCGTTCTGTTGATGGACCAAATTTCTTAAAATCATATATATTTCTTATACAAAATGGACAAACTTCCCTCGAAACCAGCTAAAATCCAGAATTGAAACAGAAACTGACCTTCCTCCGTGAACTGCAGTGAGAATTTGGTGATTCTGCTTCAAAACGTCGTCGGAACTCTGACTCCCCTTGCTGCCCATATAAACATGGACCTGAAGGAACACACAATTGAGAGAAAGAAGCACTCGAGACCATTAGAAAATCAAAGGAAAAATCACCTGAAACAAACAAGCAAAAGGAAAAGCATACCTGAGAAGGATAGCACAGTCTTATCCATGCAAGTGTGATAGAGAGGAGAAGATAGAAAACCACACCACTCGGAGCCATTTGTGAGCAATATGCGAGTGTCTCAGAGAGGGAGATAGGTGGTACGTTTATGTAGGGAAGGGGGTGGTGGTGGGATGGTCTTCCAGGACGATTGCTTGCGGAAGTATCAACCGCTCATGAGGTTCATTACCGGAGGTGGCCGTTAAGGGTTCTTCTCCGGGAAGAAACACAGGGTAGTACACCAAGGATGCGATGCTGAGGAAGAACAGAAAGAGGGCAACAAAGAAAAGAGGATGATATCATGTCCTCCAAACTATACTTTCTTTATGACATTGAGGACATGTGACAAAGAATAATAAGATGTTGTCATGTCATGTCCTCCAAACATTTCTTTGTTTAAGATATGAGCATGCAGACGATGTGATTTGAAATTTGACCTATAGTAGCTGCAATATCCAGCCTGTAAGCATGGGGGGGGGGGGGTGGGGGGGGGGGGGGGGGGGGTGGGGGTGAATTAGTGTAGCGAAAAATCTTCTACGATTAGTTTGCAGTTATGATAAAAATCAAAAAGTAAATGCAAACTGAAATATGATGATCGTACGATTAAACTGATTTACGTCTAAATACCGATTCGGAAAGTGCAAAGCTTGAAACCCAATCGTATATACGCAGAAAACAGTAAGCTTTTGAGGAGGTTTGCAGTAAAGATAATATGCTCAAAGTAAATGCAAACCGAAATTTAGAGTGGTTCGGTCAATCTTGACCTACATCCACTTTTGGCTTCCTCCACCGACGAGGTCACCGACGTCCATTAGAGGCCTTTCTTCAATAGGCGAAGGCCAACCATCCTTTTACAATTTCACTCCTTTTGACGGGCTTAGGAGACAACCCTTACAGAATTTTCTCTCCTCTCTTTAAAGATCAGAACTTAGAAGAAAAGAGGGAGAAGAACTTTTGGCCTTTACAACAATTTTGAGCTCTAAAGTTCACAGAATAAGATCAGGATTTCGGTGTGTTTGAGTGCCCTTTCAGTGCTGAAAGGGTGGGGTATTTATAGGCCCCAACCCAGTTTGAATTCCGAGCTCAAAACTGTCAATTCCCAGAATTCCGGGATCTGGCGGTTGCACCGCCTGACTGAGGCGGTTGCACCGTCTGGCAGAGCTCGAAGACTGAGCCTCTGGGCAATGCCACCTCTTGTCAGGGACGGTTGCACCTCCTGCTAGAGCTCAAAGACTGAGCTCTAGCGGTGCCATCGCTTGACTGAGGTGGTTGCACCTCCTGCTAGAGCTCGAAGACCGAGCTCAAGAGGTGCCACCTCCTGTCAGGGGCGGTTGCATCGCCCAGTCTCGCTCGGAGACTGAGCCCAGGAGGTGCCACCGCCTGGCTGGGGCGGTTCAACCGCCTGGCAGAAATCAGGGTCCGAATGGGTTAATCCATTCGGCCCAATTTGGGTTTTTCAAGGGCCCAATTGCCCCAAGATTAAGTTAATGGGATCACCTCCCATTTCCAACTTAATCATTGTGCTAACTACGATATTTCTTAAGACATTTACTACAACTTGCTCCGGTGCGTCAATCGCTTCTTCCGGCGAACTTCCATCAATCATCCGATGAACCCTCGGGGATGCTCCTGCGGACTTCTGGCAAACTCCTAGACTTGCGACAATCCACTTGGCGAGTTCCGACGAGCTTCTTTGGCAAGCTCATGGACTTCTCAGATTTGTTCCCGCGGAACCTCCGACAACTGTCCGAACTTCCGTCGAACTCTCGAACTCCCAACGTGATCATTGTCTTGACTCCGGCGCAACTCCTACTGCATATCTTACTTTCATCGTAGTTAATCCTGCACACTTAAAACAAAACTTTGATTGAGACAATTAATCCTAAGCAATTAACCAAGTTGTCCGGCATGTCATTGGTCCCTCGACGCTTCATCCGATTCTTCGGCGCATCGTCCCCTTCTGCAGCCAATTGCCCAATCGGTCAGTTGACTCCGCAACTCCGATATCCTTGGCACAATACCCGCTCTTCTTGGCCCGATGCCCGAGTCCACGGCCCGAAGCCTTCTGTCGATACGTTGACCGATCCACCGGCCCGACGTCCAATCTTCTGACATGTTCCTCCGGCACAACATGATTTTCTTGCTTTAATTGTCTCATCCTGATCGAAGCATCCTACGTCACTCAAAACGCAGATTAAATCATATACATATATCAAGTAGTTTCATCATCAAAATACGAGATTCAACAATCTCCCCCTTTTTGATGATGACAACCACTTGATGACGGAGTTAAACTTAACTCCCGGAGTTTAAACAAACTCCCTCTATCAATATGCCATATTGATAGAATCTTGAATTCAAATTGAATTCAAGTCATTGCAATATTTATCATGAATACTTGCAACACATCATCATGAACTTATGCATAAACGTATGCATAACATTATACTTCTCCCCTTTTGTCATCAACAAAAAGGAGAAGTCCAACTATTCTTGTGTTTGAAATATTAGTTTAACTTATTGTATGAAAAACATAATATCAAGTTTTATCATCATGCAGGTTTGAAGCCAGAAAATTTAGCAAATGTTACATCATGCCTAGAACATTCAAGCTATCAAGTTTTAGATATGCAAGTTTTACAGCATATAAGATAGCACTTTTAGAACATGCAAGCTAGCAATGTTACAACATTTTAGAACTTGCAAGCTAGCAATTTAGAGATGTTCAAGAAGGCAACTCTTGCTTCTTGAAATATGCAAGTTGCAAGCTAGCAAATTTTTGCTTCCTTTGCAATGTTTGAGCTCGTAATTTTGCTTCCATTGCAAGGTGTAAGTTTAGCACGTTTAATTTTCTTGAGATAGCAACTATTTGCTTCTCTTTATACTACAAGCTAGCAATTTTTACGATATGCAAGTTTTACTACATACAAGCTAGCAAAAATTTCGAAAGCAAGTGCAAGATAGCTTTCTTGTGTAAGCTTATGATTCTTGCTTCCTATTGCAATGTGCAAGTTGCAAGTTTTGCTTCTTGAGATAGGCAAGATAGCACTTTTGCAATTTTTGTTTGGCAAGCTTGTGATGTTCAAGATAACAAGCTCTTTCTTGCTCAAAAGAGGAGTGTAATTTTTGCTTTCATCTTGAATTGTGTAAGCTAGCTAGTTTGCCTCTTTTCATGATGTCCACGCTAAAAATTCTTGCTCCCCCTTTGTCATTGTCAAAAAGAAGGGAAGATCCTTTTTTCAATTTTCAGATTATGACAAAGGTAAGTATCAATTTTATTTGTGCATCATTATATATTCAAATTAAAACATACATAATTTCAAAAACCTTATTTTTCATGCACGATACCGAAAAATAAATCAATCATCATTAATGAGTATATCATATATGATACTCAAACATTAAAATTTTTAAGCATTTATCAACATGTTGATCATGATACCAAACATTCATCATTTAAAATATTCATGATACATATCATATGCAATACATTATGTACATCATTGTCATAAGTATTGCATGCATCATTTCAAATTCATGAATATTTCATCATTGCATGCATCATGCCAAATCATAAAATATACAATCATCATTAATGCATGATTCCTAATCATCATTTACTTTGCAACATGATGGTACCAAATTTGTCAAATTACATTCTACCATACATGATCAAAACTTCTTATTTGTATACATCAAAACAAATTAATGAATATTTCATGTATTCTTATCATCACATAAGGAATATCAAGAAGAATTATTAGGCGATGAGATAAACATTTCATGAATACAAGGAATTGCACAAAAATTATATCATGAAAGACATGATTTCTTTTTGAAAAACCTACTCCATAATTAATCAAAAGAAAATATTAGGAGAACGATTAATGAAAAAATCTTCATTCATAATAAATCTTAATTTGTAAATATCACGGAACCAAGATCATGATTTTGGATAAAACTCATTCAAATTCAAATCACCAAAAATCATTTTTACGATTCACAAAATTCGTAACATAAGTAGATTCATGATTTCATTGATAATATATTTTCCCCTTTTTTAAGTATTTCATTTTAAGTGATTGATTTCATGTTAGCATGCTTTTTCATTTATGTTAAACATGCATCATGTTTAGGATCGAAAAATTAATTTCATCATAAAACCATCAAGATCAATAGATTCTCAAAAATGAACTATTATGATCAAGAAAATCTGAAAATGAAATTTAACACTTTCATACATTCAGATAAGATTTTGCTATAGATTTTCAAGTTCAATCATGAAGATAAAACATGCTCATGATCATAAAAATTTTGTATCCAAAACACATAATTTCCAACATGTTATTAAGGCATGTAATAGTGTAAAATCATCATGGCAATTAAGTGATTTGAACATTGAATAAAGAAAGTCCGAAAAATAATCTTAACAAGTTCATGCATTCGAGCACATTTTTACCATAGTTTTTCAAATACACTCATGAAAATAACACATGCTTATCATCATGTATAGCTTAAAATCTCATGCATAAAATTGTTAATCAAAATATTTAATATTACATCATTATGCATTTCTTCAAATCAAACATGATTTTTTTTTAATCAAAATGGAAATCAACGTAATACATATTATTACTTCTTAACCATGATTTCATATTTTCAATCAAAATCATTTTATTTGTTTATCATAAAATATGCAATATTATCATTTTTGAAATTACTTAGCATGATCATAATTTTTTTTTTAAACATGTAATTTTTAAGAAAATTAATTCTAAACTAAAAAAGAAAATACATCATGAGAGCATCAAGTAATTTCAAAATAAATTAGGGGGATTTCGATTACCTCATCATTGAAAGCGATTAAGGCGTAGTTTGCCACCTCGCCTTTCTTGATTTTCTTCTTATCTTCGGAGGAGCTCGATTCATCCCACTTTGTGTTCTTCTTCTTTGGCATCTTCCTTCATTCAAGTTTATTATTTATTTTAGATTTTTGTTTAATAAACTTATTAAGATTTATGGTTCGAAGTTCAAGTTCATCATTGTCCTCATCACTTGAGTCATCGCTCAAGTGGTATTCATTTGTCCGGAGTTCCAAATCCTTCCTGTTCTTTGGAAGGTGATTTTGTTTATCATGTTCATCATATGCATTGTGCACCATTTCATATGTCATCAACGAACCAATTAGTTCTTCAAGTGGTAAGTTGTTTAGGTTTTTAGCTTCTTGTATTGCAGTTTCTTTTGAATCCCAATTCTTAGAAAGAGAACGTAAAATCTTGTTTACGAGTTCAAAATCCGAAAAACATTTTCCAAGAGTTCTTAAACTATTGACGACATCCGTGAAACGGGTGTACATGACGCCTATAGTCTCGCTTGGTTGCATTCGAAAAAGCTCAAAATCATGCAATAAAATGTTAACTTTCGAGTCTTTGACTCTACTAGTTCCCTCATGCGTGATTTCAAGTGTTCGCCAAATGTCAAAAGCTGTTTCGCACGTAGAAATCTGATTGAACTCATTTTTGTCCAAAGTGCAAAATAAGGCATTCATAGTCTTTGCGTTTAAAGAAAAATACTTCTTCTCCAAATCCGACCATTCGTTCATCGGTTTAGAGGGAAGTTGAAAACCGTTTTCAACGATATTCTATAAATCCAAATTCATAGAAATCAAGAAAACTCTCATTCAAGTTTTCCAATAAATGTAATCCAATCCGTTAAACAACGGTAGACGAACAACCGATAAGCCCTCTTGAAAGCCATGAAGAGCCATTTCTCTCGAGTGTAAATCCGAAATGAGAAATACCGGGCTCTGATACCAATTGTTAGGATCAAGAGCACTAAGAGGGGGGGGGGGGGGGGGTGAATTAGTGCAGCGGAAAACCTTCTACGATTAAAAAAAACTGCGTTCGTTCAATAAAAGTGATTTTAGTAAGAAAGCTGATTCGTAAATCACTTTAACTTTTGATTAAGCGAGATGCAGCAAAGATATAAATGATATAAAGGCAGTTTGCAGTTATGATAGAAATCAAAACGTAAACGCAAACTGAAATATGATGATCGTACTATAAAATTGATTTACGTCTAAACGTCGATTCGGAAAGTGCAAAGCTTGAAACCCAATCGTATATGTGCAGAAAGTAGTAAGCTTTTGAGGAGGTTTGCAGTAAAGATAATATGCTCAAAGTAAATACAAACCGAGATTTAGAGTGGTTTGGTCAATCTTGACCTACATCCACTTTTGGCTTCCTCCACCGACGAGGTCACCGACGTCCACTAGAGGCCTTACTTCAATAGGCGAAGGCCAACCACCCTTTTACAGTTTCACTCCTTTTGACGGGCTTAGGAGACAACCCTTACAGAATTTTCTCTCTTCTCTTTAAAGATCAGAACTTGAAAGAAAAGAGGGAGAAGAACTTTTGGCCTTTACAATATTTTTGAGCTCTAAAAATCACAGAATAAGATCAGGATTTCGGTGTGTTTGAGTGCCCTTTCAGTGCTGAAAGGGTGGGGTATTTATAGGCCCCAACCCAGTTTGAATTCCGAGCTCAAAACTGTCAATTCCCGGAATTTCGGGATCTGACGGTTGCACCGCCTAGCAGAGCTCGAAGACTGAGCCTCTGGGTAGTGCCACCTCCTGTCAGGGGCGGTTGTACCTCCTGCCAGAGCTCGAAGACCGAGCTCAGGTGGTGCCACGTCCTGTCAAGGGTGGTTGCACCGCCCAGTCTCACTCGGAGACTAAGCCCAGGAGGTGCCACCGCCTGGCTGGGCCGGTTCAACCGCCTAGCAGAAATCAGGGTCCGAATGGGTTGATCCATTTGGCCCAATTTGGGTTTTTCAGGGGCCCAATAGCCCCAAGATTAAGTTAATGGGATCACCTCCCATTTCCAACCTAATCATTGTGCTAACTACAATATTTCTTAAGACATTTATTGCAACTTGCTCCGGTGCGTCAATCGCTTCTTCCGGCGAGCTTCCGGCGAACTTCCGTCGATCATCCGATGAACCCTCGGTGATGCTCCTGCGGACTTCCGGCAAACTCCTGGACTTGCGACGATCCACTTGGTGAGTTCCGATGAGCTTCTTTGGCAAGCTTATGGACTTCTCGGATTTGTTCCCGTAGAACCTCCGACGACTGTCCGAACTTCCGTCGAACTCTCGAACTCCCAACGTGATCATTGTCTTGACTCCGGTGCAACTCCTACTGCATATCTTACTTTCATCGTAGTTAATCCTGCACACTTAAAACAAAACTTCGATTGAGACAATTAATCCTAAGCAATTAACCAAGTTGTCCGGCATGTCATTGGTCCCTCGACGCTTCGTCCGATTCTTCGGCGCATCGTCCTCTTCTGCAGCCTATTGCCCAATCGGCCAGTTGACTTTGCAACTCCGATATCCTTGGCATAATACCCGCTCTTCTTGGCCCGATGCCCGAGTCCACGGCCCGAAGCCTTCTATCGATACATTGACCGATCCACCGGCCCGACGTCCAATCTTCTGACATGTTCCTCCGGCACAACATGATTTTCCTGCTTTAATTGTCTTATCCTGATCGAAGCATCCTGCGTCACTCAAAATACAGATTAAATCATAAACATATATCAAGTAGTTTCATCATCAAAATATGAGATTCAATAGTGAAGAGGTCGACTAGAGTTAGGAGGTTATTTCTTAGAGAAGCATTTGCAGTTATAAAGGAATAGGAGTCTTGAGTAGGAGTCATATTAGGAGTTGTTCTTAGAGAAGCATTAGGAGTTGTAAAGAAATAGGAGTCTTGAGTAGGAGTCCTTTTAGGAGTTAGGGTTTAAAGGCCCTATAAATAGCCATGTATTCATCTTTTTTTAACAAGTAATAGATGAATCTTTTCTCCAGCCTTTGAGCAGTAATTTGGAGAAAGGAACCCCTATAGAGTTCCAAGGAGGCTGATCCCCTAAAGTGATCAACCCCAAGCTTAGAATCTATAAGGGTTCTAACACTTGGTATCAGAGCAGCATTCTTGGCGTCTCACTACCCTTCTACAGCTATCCATTAGCCCTCCACAACAGCCCAAAGCAATTCCCACAATTGCTTAAAATATCGTCGCCAAATTCCATCGTCATCTCCACCATCGTGGATCAGTTTTTGATCTCCCCGTGAATTACAATAGGTTCTAATTTCTTACCTTACTGCTACTGCAATTTAGTTATCCTTATTCAAAAATCCAAAAAAAATTGTTCATATATTCCTGCGAATTCCTTTCATCGCAAAAGTGATCATCTTTGCGAACGAAGGATTGTTGCAGAAAATTTCAGTCGTATATTATTGCCTTAACCAATCTATTTACAATCCTTTTTGAATAAAATTTCTTATACACTTTGTAAATCATCTTGGCTTCTATCTAAGATTAATCTATTGAGGAATTCATCTCTAAAAACATTCTTATATTGTTGTAAATTTTCGTCGTAAGCGGCTAAAATTTTTTGACGAGAATTCTGCTATCGCAACTTGCACCAATTTCCTTACTGTTATATTGCCAAAAATTTCTTGATTAAATTAGTCATCTTTGCTATTATATAAATTAAGATTTTGCTATCAAATTCCCTCAAATCTTTCGATTTTTGCTAGAAATTTCGTCAAGAAACCGTTGTTTCTTTGATGACAATTCTGCTATTACAAGACAACATATATCTGCAGCAACTTCCACTGATTTCTATCAAACTTTTGCTGCCATCTGCTACAGATCTAAAACTTTTTTCTTAACCTTCATCTACTACCATCACAGCCCAAAAACTCCACTAAACCATACCCTCAAATTGCATCCAAAACAGCCACAAAACAAACCTAAACCGTAGCCTACATCCACCAATCCACCAACCCTTTCGACCACCACTTCTCTCAACCTATACATGCCTTTAACCCGACAACAAAAGAGAGATCTTAACATTATAGATTTGGAGGCATATACTATGGTATCTGAGGAGGCAATCAATGCTAAATTCGAAGCCTTCGAGGCATGAATGAAGGATAAGATTTGGACTCTCTTTACCGAACTTAGTTTAGGTCGACCACCAAGCCCTAAGAAATCACATCAAGGAGAGAGCTCTAACCAATCACACCAAGCCTAAAGTGATGACTTTTAAGAGAGGGGAGGCTCTATGATTGATCCCAACTATTCACGCATGAGGATGGACTTCCCTAGATGGGAAGAAGGAGACCCAATTGGTTAGATCTCGCACGTGGAGCGATATTTTCGGTACCATAAAATCGTGGATGCATCTATGGTAGAATTTATAACTATACATCTTGAAGGAGATGTCATATAGTAGTTTGATTGGTTTAAACACACTCATGGAGTCCTCTCATGACAACAATTCAAAGGACTACTAATCCGCTTCGGACCAATATATTACGAGAACATTGACGGATAACTGGCAAAGATCCGACAAACCTCCACCATTCAGGAGTACCAAATCAGGTTTGAAATGTTATCTAATCAGACTTGTGATTTGTCCAAAAAATAGCTATTAGGGACCTTCATTGAGGGCTTGAAGCCAGAGATCCGGGGGAGAAGTTAAAGCGCGACAACCATACACGCTTATGACAGCCATATATTTCATACAACTTCAAGAGGAGCGATTGAACCATGAAGCTCGGAGGACTAGAGTCACTCCCCGACCAGCAATACTGAAGCCCTCAGCCCCCCCTATTGTCAATCGAGCCCTTGCACTAAAAATGTTGACAAGAGAAGAGCTTCAGGAGCAATCTGCGAAGGGGTTATGCTGGCACTATGACGAGCCGTGGAGCCGCGTGCATCGTTGTATAAAAAGGAGACTTCTTATGATTGAACTAGTAGAAGAAGAGGTCATTAAATATCTAGAAGAGAGCCTTGAACATGAAGAAGAAAATATGGAAGAAGAGCCACAACCGACCAACTTTATGGTACACGCACTAGCCGGCTACTCAAACCCGCAAATGATGAAAGTTGGAGGCCTTCTTAAACAACAACCGATCACTGTTCTCATCGATATGGGCAGTACTAATAACTTCATAAACAGTAAGGTTGCTGCTCAGATGATGCTCCACATCGAAGGTTGCAACAAGTTTGATATAAAGGTCGCCGATGGAAGAATCTTAAAGTGCGACCAAAAATGTCTGCTGGTTAAACTATTTCTGCGAGACCAAAAAATTATCACCAACTTCTTCCTCCTACCAATTGATGACTATGAGGCCATGCTTGGCATAGAATGGCTGACGACGCTAGGTGATGTCTCTTGAAACTTCTCCAAATTAATTATTAAAATCTATTGCAAAGGCAAACTGATTAACCTACACGGGAAGCGCGGAAGCAACATAACCACCGTTTCGACCCAATGAATGGAGAAAGTTTTACACAAGGTAAATGGTAGCTTTTTGATGCATCTCTAGAAAAACTAGAGGGAAAAAAAATAAAAATTGAAGATCAAAATCTCACCCAATTGCTTGCTAAATTTGCCAACATTTTTGCTGAGCCGCGCGGTCTTCCTCCTACTTGGCAACATGACCATCGGATTCCAATCCTTCTAGGAAAGCCACCAGTAGCTGTACCGATATCCTCACCTTCAGAAGGATGAAATTGAAAAGATCATAAAAGAGATGCTTGAAACAGGGGTGATTCGGCCAAGTTGCAGCCCCTATTCCTCACCGGTGCTACTTGTATGCAAGAAGGACTTGTCGGATGTGCATCGACTACTGAGATTTAAATGGCATCACCGTCAAGGACAAGTATCCAATACTAGTGGTGGATGAACTTCTTGATGAGTTAAAAGGAGCTCGAGTCTTCACGAAGTTGGACCTTCGATCCGGTTACCACCAAATTCAGGTATATGAAGACGACATTCCAAAAACTACATTCCACACACATAACGACCATTATGAATTCTTGGTAATGCCTTTTAGACTCACTAATGCTCCTTTAACCTTCCAAAGTCTCATGAACGATATTTTTCAGAGCTTTCTTCGTAAATTTGTGTTGATATTTTTCGATGATATTCTCATTTATAGCCCTTTTCTTGAGACTCACTTTTAGCATTTACGGGTTGTTTTGACGATCCTTCAGGAGAATACTCTTTTTGTTAAGCAGTCAAAGTATAGTTTTCTCTATCAAAAAGTAGGGTACCTTGGGCACATAATATCAGAAGGAGTGGTGGTAGACCCAACAAAAATTGAAGCAATACAAGATTGGTCGAAACCTACAAACGTGAAATTACTATGCGGATTCCTTGGACTAATGGGCTACTACCGAAAATTTGTTGAGGACTATGGGAAGATTAGTGCACCCCTCACTTCTCTACTAAAAAAAGATACCTTCTAATGGTTGGACAAAGCCTTCGCTGCCTTCGACAAACTTAAGGCAGCCATGATGACAATGCTCGTACTAACGCTACCCAACTTTGGTAAGACTTTTGTTATTCAAGCCGATGCCTCCGGAGTCGGAATTGGTGCTATACTAATGCAATATGGCCGCCCCCTCACTTATACCAGTAAGGTGTTATCTCCTTCCCATCTCAAGATGACTATTTACGATAAGGAGATGCTCGCGATTATGCATGCGGTGGCTGTTAGGATCAAGAGCACTAAGAGGGGGGGGGGGGGGGGTGAATTAGTGCAGCGGAAAACTTTCGACGTTTAAATCTGCATTCGTACGATGAAATCGTTTCCGATGTAAAATCATTTTAAAAAACTTAACTTGAAAGCGAGTTCGTAAAGGAGTGCAGCAAAAGTAAAGAGGAAGTAAAGCTCATATGGAGGTTTGTAGTAAGATAAGCAGCAAGAATAAATGCAAACCAGAAAGCACCATAATTTTAGAGTGGTTCGGTCAATCTTGACCTACATCCACTTCTGGCTTCCTCCTCTGATGAGGTCACCGACGTCTACTAGAGGCCTTCCTTCAATAGGCGAAGGCCAACCACCCTTTTACAGTTTCACTCCTTTTGACGGGCTTATGAGACAACCCTTACAGAATTTTCTTTCCTCTCTTGACAGATCAAAACTTGGAAGAAAAGAGGAAGGAGAACTTTTAACTCATACAACACTTTTGAGCTCTAAAAATCACAGAGTAAGATTGGATTTTCGGTGCATTTGGTTGCCCTTTCATTACTGAAAGGGTGGGGTATTTATAGGCCCCAAACCAGTTTGAATTCCGAGCTCAAAACTGTCATCTCCCGGAATTCCGAGGTCTAGTGGTTGCATGGCCTGACTGGGGCGGTTGCACGGCCTGACTGGGGCGGTTGCACCGCCTGGCAGAGCTCAGAGACTGAGCCTTTAGGCGGTGCCACCTCCAGTCAGGGGCGGTTGCACCGCTTGGTAGAGCTCGGAGACTGAGCCTTTGGGCGGTGCCACCGCCTGACTGGGGCAGTTGCACCGCTTGGCAGAGCTTGGAGACCGAGCTTAGGCAGTTCCACCACCTGTCAGGGACGGTTACACCGCCTAGCCTAGCTCGGAGACTGAGCCCTGGACGGTGCCACCGCTGGCCAAGAAATCTAGGTCCGAATGGGCAGATCCATTCGACCCAATTTGGGTCTATCAAGGGCCTAATTGCCTCAAGATTAAGTTAATGGGATCACCTCCCATTTCTAACTTAATCATCATGCTAACTATGATATTTCTTTACTGCAACTTGCTCCGGTGCGTCAATCGCTTCTTTCGGTGAGCTTCCAGCGAACTTCCGTCGATCATCCGATGAACCCTCGGTGATGCTCTTGCGGACTTCCAGCAAACTCCTGGACTTGCGACGATCCACTTGGTGAGTTCCGACGAGCTTCTTTTGGCAAGCTCCTGGACTTCTCGGATTTGTTCCCATAGAACCTTCGACGACCGTCCGGACTTCCGTCGAACTCTCGAACTCCCAACTATTATATCTTGTATTTTGATGATGAAACCACTTGATATGTGTTTATGATTTAATCTGTGTTTTGAGTAACGTAGGATGCTTCGATCAGGATGAGACAATTGACGTAGGAGGAATTGACGTTGCGCCGGAGGAGATTACGTCAGGATATTGGATGACAGAACGCTTTGGACGTCGAGCATCGGGCCAAGGAGAGCAGAATTGCGCCAAGGATATCGGGGTTGCGGAGGTCAACCGCCGATTGGGCAACAAGCCGCAAGAAAGGATGATGCACTGAAGAATCGGACGAAACGCCAACCAATGACGTGCCGGGCAATAGAATGTCAATTCGCGTTGTAATAATTGTCTAGATCGGAGTAGAGTTTTAGCTTGTGTGTGTAGGATTAACTACGATAACGACGAATACATAAAGCAAAACAAAGTGTCGGAGTCAAGCACGAAGGATTCATTGCGAGTTCGAGAGTTCGACGGAAGTCCGAAGGTTCGTTGGGAATGCTGTCGGAACTAGTCGAGAATGAGTAGGGAGCTTGCCGAAGGGTTTTTTGGAAGCACGCCGGAAGGTTCGTTGGAAGTTCGCGGAGCTCACCAAGAAAGATCGGAGCTTGCCGAAGAAGCTCGTTGAAACTAGTTAAGATCAAATCGTGAAGTCTAGGAGCTTGCCGGGAGTCCGCAGAATGGTTTCCGAGAGTTTATCGGAAAACCGTAGGAAGTTCGCCGGAAGCTCGCCGGAAGAAGTCCTAAATTACGGACTTTGTAATAGCTTAGAAAATGTCTTTAAATTCGTAGTTAGCATGTTACTTAGGGTTAGAATTAGGTGTTAATCCTATAAACCAAGTAGGGGCCAATTGGGCTCTAGTTCAGACTAGTTTGGGCCAATTTTTGAGCCCAACCAGTGAGCTGAAATAGTGTAGGCGGTGGCACCGCCTAGAACCCGAGAGCCAGGCGGTGGCACCGCCCAGCACCCGAGAGCTAGGCGGTGGCACCGCCCAGCACCCGAGAGCTGGGCGGTGGCACCGCCAGCATCGGGAACCAAAGAGAATTCAAATTTTGGAGCCCAAATTTGAATCCTCTTGAGGCCTATAAATATCCCTCAAATCTCAGCTGAGATCACAAGCTTTTGAAAAGCATTAGTTTGAGTTAAGAGCCTTAGAATAGTCTTTGCAAGCCTTGTTTTTTATATTGCTTAAGTGTTCACCTCCTCCAATCTTGTTGAAAAGAATTGTAAGAGTGTGAACCACTTGTAAAGGTTGTAAGAGGGGTATTAGTCCTTCCCCTACAAGAAATTTGCTAGTGGAAGTTGGAAGCCTCTTCGAAGAAGGCTTTGCAAGTGGATGTAGGTCATTTTGACCGAACCACTTTAAAAACTGCTGCGTTATCTGGTTTGCATCCTACTCTTGCCATTTACATACTGCAAACTTCTCTACTTAGTTACTACGCTTCCATACATTTCTAAGTTATCAAGCTTCTAAAATCGGTTTCCATTGATATTGCTTTTCATCGTACGAAAGATTTATCAAAACAAAAATTTTAATCCGTTGCACTAATTCACCCCCACCCCCTTAGTGCTGCTCTGATCCTAACAATTGGTATCAGAGCCCGGTATTTCTCATTTCGGATTTACACCCGAGAGAAATGGCTCTTCATGGCTTTCAAGAGGGCTTATCGGTTTTTCGTCCACCGTTGTTTAACGGATTGGACTACACTTATTGGAAAACTCGAATGAGAGTTTTCTTGATTTCTATGAATTTGGATTTATGGAATATCGTTGAAAACGGTTTTCAACTTCCCTCTAAACTGATGAACGAATGGTCGGATTTGGAGAAGAAGTATTTTTCTTTAAACGCAAAGGCTATGAATGCCTTATTTTGTGCTTTGGACAAAAATGAGTTCAATCGGATTTCAACGTGCGAAACGACTTTTGATATTTGGCGAACACTTGAAATCACGCACGAGGGAACTAGTAGAGTCAAAGACTCGAAAGTTAACATTTTAATACATGATTTCGAGCTTTTTCGAATGAAGCCGAGCGAAACCATTGTTGACATGTACACCCGTTTTACGGATGTCATCAATGGTTTACAAGCTCTTGGCAAATGTTTCTCGAATTTTGAACTTGTTAGTAAAGTTTTACGATCACTTTCTAAAGTTGGGAATCAAAAGTAACGGCAATACAAGAAACAAAAGATTTAAATATTTTTCCACTTGAAGAACTTATCGGCTCATTGATGACATATGAAATGGTGCGCAATGCACATGATGAACACAATCAACACTTGAACCACCTTCCAAAGAATAGGAAGGATTTGGAACTCTGGACAAATGAATACCACTTGAGTGATGACTCAAGTGATGAGGACAATGATGAACTTGAACTTCGAACACCAACTCTTAATAAGTTCATTAAATAAAAATCTAAAATAAACAATGAACTTGAACGGAGAAAGAGGCCAAAGAAAAGGAAGGCACCCAAGGATGAATCAAGAACTTCCAAAGGTGAAACGACGAATTGGCCTTTGACGGGCTTCGACTACAAGGTAAGTAACTCAACTCTCTTGAATTATTTTGAAATTACTTGAAGTTTTTCATGAGTGCTTAATTTAGATAGTAGGAATAGGAAATAAAAAAATTGGTTTTCAAAAATTATATCATGTTTTTCTTTTTAGCATCTTTGAAAAATTAAAAATTTGATCATGAAAAGTATATTGCTAAGGTTTCATGCATGTTATGTTTTGAAATGTTGAATGATGTATGCAACATTAGGGATGATAATTATATGATATGTGATAGTGCTTAGGATTAATCCTTGCATGTGTATCTTGATGATTTTACACTATTACATGCCTTAATAACATGTTGGAAATTATGTGTTTTGGATACAAAAATTTTCATGATCATGAGCATGTTT
Organism: Musa acuminata AAA Group; assembly: GCF_036884655.1. Lineage (NCBI taxonomy): Eukaryota > Viridiplantae > Streptophyta > Magnoliopsida > Zingiberales > Musaceae > Musa > Musa acuminata. Next base: position 15,808,801 of record NC_088335.1, on the reverse strand, counting down.
TAACTTCATGATTGAATTTGAAAATCTATAGCAAAACCATGTTCGAATGCATGAAAGTGTTAAATTTTATTTTCAGATTTTCTTGATCCTGACAATTCATTTTTGAGAATCTATTGATCTTGATGGTTTTATGATGAAATTCAATTTTCGATCCTAAACGTTGATGCATGTTTTTATTTAACAAAATGAAAAAGCATGCTAACATGAAATCAATCACTTAAAATGAAATACATAAAAAAAAGGAAAAATATATTATCAATGAAATCATGAATCTACTTATGTTACGAATTTTGTGAACCATAAAAATGATTTTGGTGATTTGAATTTGAGATGAGTTTTATCAAAATCATGATCTTGATTTCTTAGAATAACATGATATTTCCCTTGTTGATCATCTCGATTATTTAAAAGGAGATTTGTCGAAATGATTCATGAAATTTTTGATTCATGACTTGATCCTTCATTTATTTATAAGATGGTTGAAATCTGTGTACCTTTGAATTCTTCCCTTCTCCTTTCGATTTTTGAATTCATGCATGTTATATGTTGAAGATTTGAAAACATGTTTTGATATCATGCATACCCAAGAAATGTTGATTTAATAAATTGAATGATTTAAAAATGAATGATGACTTTTCTCTTGAATGTAACTTGTGATATTCTTTATGAATCATCATCTTGATTTCTCGATAATCGATACATGAAATTTTATTGTGAATCAAGTTCTTGTTCTTTAAACTCCCATGTTTCTTCTTATTGTTTACTAAAGAAGAAAATTTCTGAAATGAATCATGATTTTTTTGGAATTATAATTTTTATGATTCATAAAGAATTGAGAGATTAAAAAATCTATCTATGTTTTTTTTTTTTATGAATCTCTTGAAAATGATTTTGATTTGACGATTTGAATTTGAATAAGACTTATCTTGATTTTTTGAAATTTATAACTTATGACTTCTTATGTAAGAATAAGGTACTATAACATTTGACCTCCTACATTTCTTTTTGATATTTATAAAAATAAAGGAGAACTGTTGAAATAAATCATGTCTATTGGTATTTAAATGGTCTTATCTTTGATGATATGATTTCTTTGTATCTATGATACAAATGCCTTGATATGATTGAATCACTGTTATAAAAGAAAAAAGAATTTGATAGCTTGCTAATTGCAAAAATATACGCTAGCTTGAATGATAAAACATGAGATTGTCTATAGTGCAAATTTATTATTATCATGATGTGTAGATTGAAATAATAATTAGAATATTGATGTAATTATAAATGATGATTTTGTATTATGTATAAAATACTCTTGATATTATTTTGATGCATACAAATGAAAAGTTATGAACATGGTAGGATATAATTTGACAAAATTGATACCATCATTATTTGAAACATTTATGATTTGAAATTATGCACGCAATTGCTTTTTATTGTGATGATATATGCATATAATGTGTATCATGAATGCTCAAAATGATGAATACTTGGTATCATGATCAAAATATTGATAAATGCTATGATTTATTTCCAAAATGATGTATCATGTATGATATGCTCATAATACTGATTGATTTATTCAATATCGTGTATGAATGAAATATAAGGTTTTTGAAATAGTGTATGTTTTAATTTGAAAATATAATGATGCACAAATAATATTGATACTTACCTTTGTCATAATTGATGTAAAGGGTCTTCCCTTCTTTTTGACAGTGACAAAGGGGGAGATAGCTAGCTTGCACAAGTCAAGAATATGCAAAAACTTGATTGCTAGCTTGCCTATCTTAAGTAGCAAAGATTACTAACTTGTTTATTTCAAGAAGCAAAAGTTATCTTCTTAAACATCACTATCTTGCCTATCTCAAGAAGCAAGACTTGCAACCTGCACATTACAATAGGAAGCAAGAATCGATAGCTTACACACTTCAACAAGAAAGCTATATTGTATTTGCTTTCGAAATTTTTGCTAGCTTGTATGTTGTAAAATTTCTCACTTTTTCAAACACTTTGCTACCTTGCACTTTATAAAGAAAGCGAAAATAGCACTTCTCAAAAGAGAAGAAAGAACTTACTATCTTGAACATCACAAAAATTTGCTACCTTGCATGATGTAAAATTTGCTAAGATCACTATCTCAAAAGAGTTGCTATCTCAAAAAAGGCAAATGTGCTATCTTGCCTATCTCAAAATACAAAACATACTAACTTGTTACGGAAGCAAAATTGCTAGCTCAAACATTGCAAAGGAAGCAAAAATTTGCTAGCTTGCAACTTGCATATCATGAAAATTGCTAGCTTGTAGTCTAAAGAGAAGCAATTAGTTGTTATCTCAAGAAAAGCAAACATGCTAAACTTACACATCTTTAATTGCTAGATTATATGATGATAAAATTTGATACTATGTTTTTCATGCAATGTATGGAACTTTTTATCTCTAAACACATAAGAGTACGAACTTCTCATTTTTGTTGATGACAAAGGGGGAGAAGTATGATGACATGACATGTTATGCATAAGTTTATGATGACATGTTGCTTGGATTCTTGAATCCAAGAGTTTCTATCAATAAGCCATATTGATAGGGGGAGTTTGTTTAAACTCCGGGAGTTAAGGTTAACTCCGTCATCAAGTGGTTGTCATCATAAAAAAGGGGGAGATTGTTATATCTCATATTTTGATGATGAAACCACTTGATATGTGTTTATGATTTAATCTGTATTTTGAGTAACGCAGGATGCTTCAATCAGGATGAGACAATTGACGTAGGAGGAATTGACGTTGCGCCGGAGGAGATCACGTCAGGATATTGGATGGCAGAACGCTTCGGACGTCGGGCATCGGGCTAAGGAGAGCGGAATTACGCCAAGGATATCGGGATTGCAGAGGTCAACCGCCGATTGGGCAACAAGCCACAAGAAAGGACGATGCACTGAAGAATTGGACAAAACGCCAACCAATGACGTGCTGGGCGACAGAATGTCAATTCGCATTATAATAATTGTCTAGATTAGAATAGAGTTTTAGCTTGTGTGTACAGGATTAACTACAATAACGATGAAGACATAAAGCAAAACAAAGTGTCGGAGTCAAGCACGAAGGATTCATTGCGAGTTCGAGAGTTCGACGAAAGTCCGAAGGTTCGTCGGGAATGCTGCCGGAACTAGCCGAGAATGAGTAGGGAGCTTGCCGAAGGGTTTTTCGGAAGCTCACCGGAAGGATCGTTGGAAGTTCGCGGAGCTCACCGAGAAAGATCGGAGCTTGTCGAAGAAGCTCATTGGAACTCGTTGAGATCAAATCGTGATGTCTAGGAGCTTGTCGGGAGTCCGCAGAATGGTTTCCGAGAGTTTATCGAAAAATCGTCGGAAGTTCGCCGGAAGCTCGCCGGAAGAAGTCTTGACTTACGGACTTTGTAATAGCTTTGAAAATGTCTTTAAGTTCATAGTTAGCACGTTACATAGGGTTAGGATTAGGTGTTAATTCTATAAACCAAGTAGGGGCCAATTGGGCTCTAGTTCGGACTGGTTTGGGCCAATTTTTGAGCCCAACCAGTGAGCTGAAATAGTGTAGGTGGTGGCACCGCCAAGAACCCAAGAGCCAGGCGGTGGCACCGCCTGGGCTGGGCGATGGCACCGCCCAGCACCCGAGAGCTGGGTGGTGGCATCGCTTGGCTGGGCGGTGGCACCGCCAGCATCGGGAACCAAAGAGAATTTAAATTTTGGAGCCCAAATTTGAATCCTCTTGAGGCCTATAAATACCCGTCAAATCTCAGCTGAGATCACAAGCTTTTGAAAAGCAATAGTTTGAGTTAAGAGCCTTAGAATAGTCTTTGCAAGCCTTGTTTTTCATATTGCTTAAGTGTTCACCTCCTCCCATCTTGTTGAAAAGAATTGTAAGAGTGTGAACCACTTGTAAAGGTTGTAAGAGGGGTATTAGTCCTTCCTCTATAAAAAATTTGCTAGTGGAAGTTGGAAGCCTCTTCGAAGAAGGCTTCGCAAATGGATGTAGGTCATTTTGATCGAACCACTTTAAAAACTGCTGCGTTATCTGGTATGCATCCTACTCTTGCCATTTACATACTGCAAACTTCTCTACTTAGTTACTATGCTTCCATACATTTCTAAGTTATCAAGCTTCTAAAATCGGTTTCCATTGATATTGCTTTTCATCGTATGAAAGGTTTATCAAAACCGAAATTTTAATCCGTTACACTAATTCACCCCCCCCCCTTAGTGCCGCTCTAATCCTAACAATTGGTATCAGAGCCCGGTATTTCTCATTTCGGATTTACACCCGAGAGAAATGGCTCTTCATGGCTTTCAAGAGGGCTTATCGGTTTTTCGTCCACCGTTGTTTAATGGATTGGACTACACTTATTGGAAAACTCGAATGAGAGTTTTCTTGATTTCTATGAATTTGGATTTATGGAATATCGTTGAAAACGGTTTTCAACTTCCCTCTAAACCGATGAACGAATGGTCGGATTTGGAGAAGAAGTATTTTTCTTTAAACGTAAAGGCTATGAATGCTTTATTTTGTGCTTTGGACAAAAATGAGTTCAATTGGATTTCAACGTGCGAAACGACTTTTGATATTTGGCGAACACTTGAAATCACGCACGAGGGAACTAGTAGAGTCAAAGACTCGAAAGTTAACATTTTAATACATGATTTCGAGCTTTTTCGAATGAAGCCGAGCGAAACCATTGTTGACATGCACATCCGTTTTACGGATGTCATCAATGGTTTACAAGCTCTTGGTAAATGTTTCTCAAATTTTGAACTTGTTAGTAAAGTTTTACGATCACTTTCTAAAGCTTGGGAATCAAAAGTAACGGCAATATAAGAAACAAAAGATTTAAATATTTTTCCACTTGAAGAACTTATCGGCTCATTGATGACATATGAAATGGTGCGCAATGCACATGATGAACACAATCAACACTTGAACTACCTTCCAAAGAATAGGAAAGATTTGGAACTCTGGACAAATGAATACCACTTGAGTGATGACTCAAGTGATGAGTACAATGATGAACTTGAACTTCGAACACCAACTCTTAATAAGTTCATTAAACAAAAATCTAAAATAAACAATAAACTTGAACGGAGGAAGAGGCCAAAGAAAAGGAAGGCACCCAAGGATGAATCAAGAACTTCCAAAGGTGAAACGGCGAATTGGGCTTTGACAGGCTTCGACTACAAGGTAAGTAACTCAACTCTCTTGAATTATTTTGAAATTACTTGAAGTTTTTCATGAGTGTTTAATTTAGATAGTAGGAATAGGAAATAAAAAAATTGGTTTTCAAAAATTATATCATGTTTTTCTTTTTAGCATCTTTGAAAAATTAAAAAATTGATCATGAAAAGTATATTGCTAAGGTTTCATGCATGTTATGTTTTGAAATGTTGAATGATGTATGCAACATTAGGGATGATAATTATGATATGTGATAGTTCTTAGGATTAATCCATGCATGTGTATCTTGATGATTTTACACTATTACATGCCTTAATAACATGTTGGAAATTATGTGTTTTGGATACAAAAATTTTCATGATCATGAGCATGTTTTAACTTCATGATTGAATTTGAAAATCTATAGCAAAACCATGTTCGAATGCATGAAAGTGTTAAATTTCATTTTCGGATTTTCTTGATCCTAACAATTCATTTTTGAGAATCTATTGATCTTGATGGTTTTATGATGAAATTCAATTTTCGATCCTAAACGTTGATACATGTTTTTATTTAACATAAATGAAAAAGCATGCTAACATGAAATCAATCACTTAAAATGAAATACATAAAAAAAAGGAAAAATATATTATCAATGAAATCATGAATCTACTTATGTTACGAATTTTGTGAACCATAAAAATGATTTTGGTGATTTGAATTTGAGATGAGTTTTATCAAAATCATGATCTTGATTTCTTAGAATAACATGATATTTCCCTTGTTGATCATCTTGATTATTTAAAAGGAGATTTGTCGAAATGATTCATGAAATTTTCGATTCATGACTTAATCCTTCATTTGTTTATAAGATGGTTGAAATCTATGTACCTTTGAATTCTTCCCTTCTCCTTTCGATTTTTGAATTCATGCATGTTATATGTTGAAGATTTGAAACCATGTTTTGATATCATGCATACCCAAGAAATGTTGATTTAATAAATTGAATGATTTGAAAATGAATGATGACTTTTCTCTTGAATGTAACTTGTGATATTCTTTATGAATCATCGTCTTGATTTCTCGATAATCGATACATGAAATTTTATTGTGAATCAAGATCTTGTTCTTTGAACTCCCATGTTTCTTCTTATTGTTTACTAAAGAAGAAAATTTGTGAAATGAATCATGATTTTTTTGGAATTATAATTTTTATGATTCATAAAGAATTGAGAGATTAAAAAATCTATCTATGTTTTTTTTTTTTTATGAATCTCTTGAAAATGATTTTGATTTGACGATTTGAATTTGAATAAGACTTATCTTGATATTTTGAAATTTATAACTTATGACTTCTTATGTAAGAATCAAGATACTATAACATTTGATCTCCTACATTTCTTTTTGATATTTATAAAAATAAAGGAGAACTGTTGAAATAATTCATGTCTGTTGGTATTTAAATGGTCTTATCTTTGATGATATGATTTCTTTGTATCTATGATACAAATGCCTTGATATGATTGAATCACTGTTATAAAAGAAAAAGGAATTTGATAGCTTGCACTTTGATGATGAAACCACTTGATATGTGTTTATGATTTAATCTGTATTTTGAGTAACGCATGATGCTTCGATCAGGATGAGACAATTGACGTAGAAGGAATTGACGTTGCGCCGGAGGAGATCACGTCAAGATATTGGATGGCAGAACGCTTCTTAAAAATTACATGTTTAAAAATAAAAAATTATGATCATGCTAAGTAATTTCGAAAATGATAATATTGTATATTTTATAAATTGATCTTGATTGAAAATATGAAATCATGGTTAAGAAGTAATAATGTGTATTACGTTGATTTCCATTATTATTTCTCGATTTTGATTAAAAATCATGTTTGATTTGAAGAAATGCATAATGATGAAATTAAATATTTTGATTAACAATTTTATGCATGAGATTTTAAGCTGATGATAAGCATGTGTTATTTTCATGAGTATATTTGAAAAACTATGGCAAAAATGTGCTCGAATGCATGAACTTGTTAAGATTATTTTTTGGACTTTCTTGATTCAATGTTCAAATCACTTAATTGCCATGATGATTTTACACTATTACATGCCTTAATAACATGTTGGAAATTATATGTTTTGGATACATAAATTTTTATGATCATGAGCATGTTTTATCTTCATGATTGAACTTGAAAATCTATAGCAAAATCTTGTCCGAATGCATGAAAGTGTTAATTTCATTTTCGGATTCGCTTAACAATTGGTATCCTAACAATCGGATTTTCTCATACAATTATTATATGAAAAATATTTTTCTGAAATGGATTTGATGAAATGATTCCTGCTTATAAATTCCATCTTGAAATATGAATGATAGTGTTTTTACTTGCAAAGATTTGTTTCACATACACATCTCCTATGATTCATGTGTAGAGAAAGAATTTATAAATCATAATACAATGAGATTTCTTATGCAAATATAAAGTGCTTTTGTGATTCTTTGCTAAAGAAAATGATTATTAAAATCATGATCTTGATAATTATAACATGAAGTTCTTTATAAATCAAGATCGTTCATTATGCTCCCTACATTTATCAAAAAGGAATTCTTCAAATGAAATGTAACTTGTCTTTTGATTTCTCAGAATTCAATGAAGTGTCATATTGATATCTTGATACTTGGAATATTTTAAAATGTGATCTTGATAAAAATGTTTTAAGTTGCTCTTTGTACTATATCTTTTCAAATGAATCATGAGCCTTGATATCATATATTTCATAATATAGAAATAACAAGATTTTTTTGCCTTGTATGTCTTGTGTGATGATTGTACATCAATTTGCTTTATTAAGAATTATATGAATCTTGATCGTGAACTTGTTAAGAAGAATTTTAATGAACCATGAATCATATCTTTGGTATTCAGGAATTGATCCTCATTGATATCTTTCATTAATATGATAAATTATCATCTCATGATATATCGCATAATTATACCATGCTTTGCGATTGTATCATGTGATCTTTGCTGAATTTTCACATTGATATTCTTCATGACATGATTTCTTTGCATTGTTGTCTTGTATGCTTCATGTGATAATATGAATACATGAAACACTTATGATATGATTTTTATGCAATTCCTTGTATTCATGAAATGTTTATCTCATCACCTAATAATTCTTCTTGATATTCCTTATGTGATGAGAAGAATACATGAAATATTCATTAATTTATTTTGATGTATACAAATAAGAAGTTTCGATCATGTATGGTAGGATATAATTTGACAAATTTGGTACCATCATGTTGCAAAATAAATGATGATTAGGAATCATGCATTAATGATGATTGTATATTTTATGATTTGGCAAGATGCATACAATGATGAAATATTCATGAATTTGAAATGATGCATGCAATACTTATGACAATGATGTATTGCATATGATATGTATCATGAATGCTTTAAATGATGAATGTTTGGTATCATGATGAACATGTTGATAAATGCTTAAAAATTTTAATGTTTGAGTATCATGTATGATATACCCATTAATGATGATTGATTTATTTTTCGGTATCGTGCATGAAAAATAAGGCTTTTAAAATTGTGTATGTTTTAATTTGAATATATAATGATGCACAAATAAAATTGATACTTACCTTTGTCATAATCTGAAAATTAAAAAAAAAGGGTCTTCCCTTCTTTTTGACAATGACAAAGGGGGAGCAAGAATTTCTAGTGTGGACATCATGAAAAGAGGCAAACTAGCTAGCTTACACAATTCAAGATGAAAGCAAAAATTACACTCCTCTAAAGAGAAGATGCAAATGTAGCACTTGCCAAATTGTTTGCTTGCCTCATGTAAAACATTATATCTTGCTAGTTTGGCATTTTGCTAGCTTGCACTTTGCAAAGAAAGCAAAAATGACACTTCTCAAAAGAGAAGAAAGAGCTTGTTATCTTGAACATCACAAGCTTGCCAAACAAAAATTACAAAAGTACTATCTTGCCTATCTCAAGAAGCAAAACTTGTATATCGTAAAAATTTGTTAGCTTGCAACTTGCATATTTCAAGAAGCAAGAGTTGCCTTCTTGAACATCTCTAAATTGCTAGCTTTCAAGTTCTAAAATGTTGTAACATTGCTAGCTTGCATGTTCTAAAAGTGCTATCTTGTATGCTGTAAAACTTGCATATCTAAAACTTGATAGCTTGAATGTTCTAAGCATGATGTAACATTTGCTAAATTTTCTGGCTTCAAAACTGCATGATGATAAAACTTGATATTATGTTTTTCATGCAATGAGTTGAACCAATATCACAAACACTTGATTGTGGTACTTCTCCTTTTTGTTGATGACAAAGGGGGAGAAGTATGTTGATGACATGACACGTTATGCATAAGTTCATGATGACGTGTTGCAAGTATTCATGATGAATATTGCAATGACTTGAATTTAGTTTGAATTCAAGATTCTATCAATATGGCATATTGATAGGGGGAGTTTGTTTAAACTCCGGGAGTTAAGGTTAACTCCGTCATCAAATAGTTGTCATCATCAAAAAGGGGGAGATTATTGAATCTCATATTTTGACGATGAAACCACTTGATATATGTTTATGATTTAATATGCGTTTTGAGTGACGCAGGATGCTTTGATCAGGATGAGACAATTAAAGCAGGAAAATCATGTCGTGCCGGAGGAACATGTTAGAAGATTGGACGCCGGGCCGGTGGATCGGTCGACGTATCGATAGAAGGCTTCGGGCCGTGGACTCGGGCATCGGGCCAAGAAGAGCGGGTATTGTGCCAAGGATATCGGAGTTGTGGAGTCAACTGGCCGATTGGGCAATAGGCTGCAGGAGAGGACGATGCGCCGAAGAATCGGACGAAGCGTCGAGGGACCAATGACATGCCGGACAACTTGGTTAATTGCTTAGGATTAATTGTCTTGATCAAAGTTTTATTTTAAGTGTGCAGGATTAACTACGATGGAAGAAAGACATGCAGCAGGAGTTACGCCGGAGTCAAGACAATGATCATGTTGGGAGTTCGAGAGTTCGATGGAAGTTCGGACAGTTGTCGGAGGTTCTGCGGGAACAAATCCGAGAAGTCCATGAGCTTGCCAAAGAAGCTCGTCGGAACTCGCCAAGTGGATCGTCGCAAGTCCAGGAGTTTGCCGGAAGTCCGCAGTAGCATCACTGAGGGTTCATCGGATGATCGACGGAAGTTCGCTGGAAGAAGCAATTGACGCACCGGAGCAAGTTGCAGTAAATGTCTTAGGAAAAATCGTAGTTAGCACAATGATTAAGTTGGAAATGGGAGGTGATCCCATTAACTTAATATTGGGGCAATTGGGCCCCTGAAAAACCTAAATTGGGCCGAATGGATCAACCCATTCAGACCCTAATTTTTGCCAGGAGGTTGAACCGCCCAAGGCAGGAGGTTGCACCGCCTGGGCTCAGTCTCCGAGCGAGACTAGGAGGTGCAACCGCTCTAGCCAGGCGGTGGCACCGCTTGGGGCTCAGTCTCCGAGCGAGACTGGGCGATGCAACCTCCCTTGACAAGAGGTGGCACCGCTTGAGCTCAGTCTTCGAGCTCTGCCAGGCGGTGCAACTGCCTCAGTCAGGAGGTGCAATCGCCTGAGCTCGGTCTTCGAGCTCTGTCAGGAGGTGCAACCACCCCTGACAGGAGGTAGCACCGCCTAGAGGCTCAGTCTTCGAGCTCTGCCAGGCGGTGCAACCGCTCCAGTCAGGAGATGCAACCACCTGATCCCAAAATTCTGGGAATTAACAGTTTTGAGCTCCAAATTTGAACTAGGTTGGCGCCTATAAATACCCCACCCATTCAGCACTGAAAGGGCATGAACTTACACCGAAATCTTGATCCTTTTCTATGATTCTTAGAGCTCAAAATTGTTGTAAAGGCCAAAAGTTCTTCTCTCTCTGTTCATCCAAGTTCTGAGTTGTAAAGAGAGGAGAGAAAATTCTATAAGGGTTGTCTCCTAAGCCTGTCAAAAGGAGTGAAACTGTAAAAGGGTGGTTGGCCTTCGCCTATTGAAGGAAGGCCTCTAGTTGACGTCGGTGACCTCGTCGGTGGAGGAAGTCAAAAGTGGAGTAGGTCAAGATTGACCGAACCACTCTAAATCTCGGTTTGCATTTACTTTGAGCATCTTATCTTTACTGCAAACCTCCTCAATAGCTTACTGCCTTTTGTGTTTTTACGAACGTGTTTCAAAGTTTAGTGCTTTCCGAATCGAGGTTTAAGATGCAAATCAGTTTTATCGTACGAACGTCGTATTTCAGTTTGCGCTTACATTCTGATTTCCATTATAATTGCAAACTGACTTTATATCTTTGCTTTAACTGCATCTCGCCGTATCTTAAGTTAAAGTGGTTTACGAATCAGCTTTCTTACCAAAATCACTTCTATCACATATGCAGCGGAAGAACATAAAATAAAATCCTCAAATTTTTCAAGATGTGCTTGTCGTCGTACGAAGATTGGTGCACAAAATCAATGAAACTTAAAACCATACATGAGATAGTTGTGTTGTTGAATCTCGGATTTTGATGATAAAGTCAATTGTCATTTGTTATCTAATCTATATGTTGAGATAAGTGTGCAGGATTAACTACGATGAAAGTAAGATATGCAGTAGGAGTTGCATCGGAATCAAGACAATGATCACGTTGGGAGTTTGAGAGTTCGACGGAAGTTCGGACAGTCATCGGAGGTTCTGCAGGAACAAATCCGAGAAGTCCATGAGCTTGCCAAAGAAGCTCGTCAGAACTCGCCAAGTGGATCGTCGCAAGTCCAGGAGTTTGCCGGAAGTCCGCGGGAGCATCACCGAGGGTTCATCGGATGATCGATAGAAGTTCGTCGGAAGCTCGCCGGAAGAAGCGATTGACGCACCGGAGCAAGTTGCAGTAAATGTCTTAGGAAATATCATAGTTAGCATAATGATTAAGTTGGAAATGGGAGATGATCCCATTAACTTAATCTTGGGGCAATCGGGCCCCTGAAAAACCCAAATTGGGCCGAATGGATCAACCCATTCGGACCCTGATTTCTGCCAGGTGTTTGAACCGCCCCAGCCAGGAGGTGGCACCACCTGCGGTCGGTCTTCGAGCTCTGGCAGGAGGTGCAACCGCCTCAGTCATGCGGTGGCACCGCCTGAGCTCGGTCTTTGAGCTCTGGCAGGAGGTGCAACTGCCTCAATCAGGCGGTGGCACTGCCTGAGCTCGGTCTTCGAGCTCTGGCAGGAGGTGCAACCGCCCCTGACAGGAGGTGGCACCGCCTAGAGGCTCAGTCTTCGAGCTCTGCTAGGCGGTGCAACCGCCTCAGTCAGGAGGTGCAACCACCAGATCCTGAAATTCTGGGAATTGACAGTTTTGAGCTCGAAATGTAAACTGGGTTGGGGCCTATAAATACCTGACCCTTTCAGCACTGAAAGAGCACCAAAAACACATCGAAATCCTGATCTTATTCTGTGATTTTTAGAGCTCAAAATTGTTGTAAAGGCCAAAAGTTCTTCTCCCTCTTTTCTTCCAAGTTCTGATCTTTAAAGAGAGGAGAGAAAATTCTGTAAGGGTTGTCTCCTAAGCCCGTCAAAAGGAGTGAAACTGTAAAAGGGTGGTTGGCCTTCGCCTATTGAAGGAAGGCCTCTAGTAGACGTCGGTGACCTCATCGGTGGAGGAAGCCAAAAGTGGATGTAGGTCAAGATTGACCGAACCACTCTAAATCTCAGTTTGCATTTACTTTGAGCATCTTATCCTTACTGCAAACCTCCTCAATAGCTTACTGCCTTCTGCACATTTACGATCGTGTTTTAAAGTTCAGTATTTTCCGAATCGGCGTTTAGACGTAAATCAGTTTTATCGTACGAACATCATATTTCAATTTGCACTTACATTTTAACTTTCATCATAACTGCAAACTGCCTTCATAGATTTCCTTTAACTACATCTCGCTTGATTACAAGTTAAAGAGATTTACGAATCGGCTTTTCTACCGAAATCGCGTTTATTGTACGAACACCTTTTTAATCGTTGAAAGTTTTCCGCTGCACTAATTCACCTCCCGCCCCCTCTTAGTGCTCTTGATCCTAACAATTGGTATCAGAGCGGGGTTAACACAAACGGATTAAAACCCAAGAGAGATGGCATATGTCGGAAACCAAGAGGGCCATTCTATTACACGTCCACCCATGTTCAATGGGACGGACTACACCTATTGGAGGACCCGAATGAGGATCTTTCTTATTTCTATGGATTTTGAACTTTGGAATCTTGTCGAAAATGGATTTTCGAAGTCTTCTCTTCCAATGATCGATTCGAATGAATTGGAGAAGAAGGCTTTTGCTCTTAATGCAAAGACTATGAATGCCTTATTTTGTGTGCTTGATAAAAACGAGTTCAACCGTGTTTTGGTTTGTGAAATCGCATTTGATATTTGGCACACACTCGAAGTGACTCACGAAGACACAAGTAGAGTGAAAGAGTCAAAAATCAATCTTTTGATATATTCTTTCGAACTTTTCCGGATGAAACCGAGTGAGACTATTGGCGACATGTTTACCCGTTTCACGGATATCGTCAACGGTCTAAAAGGACTCGGAAAAAGTTTTTCGGATTTTGAGCTCGTAAATAAGATTCTAAGATCCCTTCCTAAGAGTTGGGATCCTAAAGTCACTGCTATTCAAGAGACGAAAGATCTAAACAACTTTCCTTTTGAAGAACTAATCGGGTCATTAATGACCTACGAGATGACTTGCAAAGCTCATGAAGAGCAGGAAGACATCCTTCCAAAGAACAAGAAGGATATGGCACTTAGAACTTCAGAAGACCACTTGAGAGAAAACTCAAGTGATGAGGACTGTGACGATAACTTGGCACTTCTAACAAGAAAATTTAAAAAATTCATTAAAAGAAACAAGTTTAAGAATGAAACAAAAAATAAATTTGAACCCAAGAAGGACCAAGTTATTTGCTATGAGTGCAAAAAGCCGGGACACTACAAGAGTGATTGTCCCCAAGCCAAAAAGAGAACATCAAAGAAGAAGGCACTCAAAGTAACGTGGGATGACTCGAGCGTGTCCGAAGAAGAGGAGTCCAACACCGAGCAAGTTGCTCATTACGCCTTAATGGCCATCGGGGAGGAGGTAACAAATTTAATAGATGCAGATTTATCATTTGACGTATTATTAAATGCCTTCCATGACTTATTTGATGAATGCAAGATTATTAGTAGAAAATATAAATTACTAAAAAAGGAGCATGATAGTCTTACTTTTAATTTTGATAAGTTAAAAACTGAATATCATGATAGTTTAGGTTCATGCATAAAATGCCATGATCTAGAAACTCTCCAAAAGGAAAATTTGCTACTTAAAGACACCTTGAAGAAATTCGAGGTTGGTAGCAAGTCTTTGAACATGATCCTTGCAAACAAGGGTCACGTTCCCAAAAGAAGTGGAATCGGATTTGTGAGAAGTCCTCACCAAAATCCAACCACCTTCATAAAAGGCCCCATCTTACATGTTCGACACCAAAGCAAATGTTTTGTTAGTTGATGGTTTAAAACATAACCTCTTGAGCATTAGTCAATTATGTGATAAAGAATATATTGTTAGATTCGAATCTAATGCTTGCATCATTGAAAAACCACACAAAAACACGTCTATGATTGCATTAAAATAAAATAACATATACACTATTGACATCAATGATTTGTGTAATGAAATGTGTTTTTCGATTTTGAATGATGATGCTTAGCTATGGCATAGAAGATTAGGTCATGCTAGCATGAAACTAATCACTCAAATATCATCTAAAGAACTTGTAAGAGGAATTCCTCATATCAAGTTCATCAAAGATAATGTATGTGATGTTTGCCAATTAGGTAAACAAATTAAGGGTTGTTTCAAATCTAAGAATCAAATAAACACCTCTAGGCCCTTACAATTGATCCATATGGACTTGTTCGGACCAATCTCTACATCAAGCCTAGGAGGTAGCAAATACGCATTCGTCATTATGGATGACTATAGCAGATACACATGGACTTACTTCTTAAAACAAAAAAATGAATGCTTTAGATATTTTACCAAGTTTTGTAAACTTATTCAAAATGAGAAGGGTTCTATGATTTCGTCAATTAGAAGTGATCACGGTGGTGAATTTCAAAACCATGATTTCCAAGAATTTTGTGAACTCAATGGATACAACCATAATTTCTCTACTCCTAGAAATCCTCAACAAAATAGAGTAGTAGAAAGAAAAAATCGAAATTTACAAGAAATGGCAAGAACCATGTTGAATGAACATAGCCTACCCAAATATTTTTGGGCCGAAGCCATATATACTGCATGCTATATTTTGAATAGAGTTCTAGTAAGACCCTTACTCACCAAAACTCCCTATGAGTTATGGAACAACAGAAAACCCAATGTTTCATATTTTAAAGTCTTTGGGTGTAAGTGTTTTATCTTGAATGAAAAAGATAACTTAGGAAAATTTGATGCTAAATCCGATGAAGGAATCTTTCTTGGTTATTCTTCGGTTTCTAAAGCTTTTCGTATCTTCAATAAAAGAACTTTAATTATTGAAGAATCCATTCATGTTGTTTTCAATGAGATTTTCGAAATCAGGAAAAACGATTTTGATGATGATGTTAATTTTGATTCCTTGAATTTAAATGAAACCCCATCTCCAACTAGCAACTTGGATGCATCCACTTCCAAAACATCTTTACCCAAGGATTGGAAGTATGTAGATACTCATCCTAAGGAGCTAATCTTAGGAGACACATCAAAGGGGGTTCAAACATGTTCTTCTCTTAAAAATTTTGGTGCCAACGCTGCTTTTCTCTCCCAAATTGAACCCAAATGTGTTGACGAAGTCATGAAAGATGATTCATGGATTATCGCAATGCAAGATGAATTAAATCAATTTGAGAGAAATGAGGTGTGGAAGCTTGTTCCTAGGCCAACTGACCATTTAGTTATTGGTACTAAATATGTTTTTAGAAACAAGCAAGATGAATATGGTATCGTGGTTAGAAACAAGGCTAGATTAGTGGCTAAAGGTTTCAACCAAGAAGAAGGTATCGATTACGAAGAAACCTTCGCTCCTGTGGCTCGATTAGAAAGCATAAGGATGCTCCTTGCCTACGCTAGTAGTAATAATTTTAAGTTGTTTCAAATGGATGTTAAAAGCTCTTTTCTTAATGGCTTTATTTCCGAAGAAGTCTATGTTGAACAACCTCCTGGATTTGAAAATAATAGCCTCCCTAATCATGTGTTTAGATTAACTAAAGCTCTCTATGGTTTAAAACAAGCTCCGAGGGCTTGGTATGAGAGACTTAGTTCTTTTCTTATCGAAAATAATTTCACAAAAGGCAAGGTTGATACTACATTGTTCATCAAGAATTTTGAAAATAATTTTCTCATTGTTCAGATTTATGTTGATGATATTATCTTTGGTTCTACGAATGAATCTCTTTGTGAATCTTTTGCTAAAATTATGAGTCTTGAATTCGAAATGAGTTTAATGGGAGAATTAACATTCTTCTTAGGCTTACAAATCAAACAACTAAGCAATGACATCTTTATTAGTCAAACTAAATATGCTATGAATTTGCTAAAAAAGTTTAATATGAATAACTCAAAAGCTATTAACACTCCTATGAGCACCTCCACTAAGTTAGAAATCGATGAAAGTGGAGAAAGCTTCGATCAAAAAACTTATAGGGGCATGATAGGAAGTTTACTTTACCTCACTGCAACTAGACCAGATATCATGTTCAGTGTAGGACTTTGTGCTAGATTTCAATCAAACCCTAAGATATCTCATCTCAAAGCAGTTAAAAGAATACTTAGATATCTTAATGGTACCACAAATCTAGGATTATGGTACCCAAAATCAAAGAATCTTGAGTTAATTGCTTATGCTGATGTGGACTTTGCTGGCTGTAGACTAGATAGAAAAAGCACATCAGGAACATGTCAATTTTTAGGACATGCCCTTGTTTCCTGGTCATCTAAGAAACAAAACTCGGTTGCACTATCAACAACCGAAGCTGAATATATTACAGCAAGTGCATGCTGTGCACAAGTTGTATGGATGAAAAACACCTTAGAAGATTATAAAGTTCATCTTAAAAATATTCTCATTAAATGTGATAACACAAGTGCAATATGTTTAACAAAGAATCCTATACAACACTCAAGAACAAAACATATTGATATTAGACATCACTTTATATGAGATCATGTTACTAATCATGATGTAATCATAGAGTTCATTGATACTAAACATCAACTAGCTAATATTTTTACAAAACCTCTAAGTGAAGAATAATTTGATTTCATAAGAAGAGAATTAGGAATGTTGATGTTTCCGAATACATAAACTAGTTAAAATTATTTTTCGGACTTTATTGAATGATCAAATCACTTGATTGCCATTACATGCCTAAATAACATGTTGGAAATTATGTGTTGAATACAAAAATTTCCATAACAATAAGCATGTTTTGTCTTCATGATTGTATTTAAAAATCTATAGCATAGTCTTATCCGACCGCATGAAAGTGTTAATTTCATTTTCGGATTCGCTTAACAATTGGTATCCTAACAATCGGATTTTCTCATACACTTATTATATAAAAAATATTTTTCTGAAATGGATTTGATGAAATGATTCCTGCTTATAAATTCCATCTTGAAATATGGATGATAGTGTTTTTACTTGCAAAGATTTGTTTCACATACATATCTTGATTCTTGTAAAAATGAAGCATGATTTAATCTCTCATCGATTTTAACTTCACTCAAAGTAAACTCACAAATAGCCTTCCTTCTTCATGCAAAAAGATTATAACAAATAAAAAGGAAGAAGCACTCAAAGTGATCTACATATCATGCTTTCCTTTATATGCATGTATAATTGATTTCCTATCACTCACTATTGGAAAATAACATGAACCTAGTAAAGGCATGAACAATTATCACACTTATGCTCAAAATTTGTTTATATTATTCTCTTGGTATCACAATTACTACACTTTTTGTTGATGATAAAGGGGGAGAAATATATGAGTATTAATGCTATGCTATGCCTTGTTTGTATCGTGTCAAGATATCAAACAAAAAACTTGCATCATAATTTTACATATTGATATCTTACCATGTGATGAAATGCAATAATTGCTAAAACATGTGAAATGTGTGCATCATGTAATGATATCAAAATCTTACTTCATAGTTTTACATGTTGACATCTTACAATATGATGAATTGCTACTATTACCATCATTCAAACTTGTAATGTAAAATTTAAAAATGAATGTCAAGCCTTGACATTATCTTCAAAAGAGAAACATCATGATGGGAGTATTGATAAGTTTAAATGATTTTAACTTATCAATATGTCTCTTGAATTCAAAGGTTTTGAATTCAAGAATGACTTATCTCAAGTATGACATATAGATAGGGGGAGTTAAGGTTAACTCCATTATCAATTGATTGTCATCATCAAAAAGGGGGAGATTGTTGAATCTCGGATTTTGATGATGAAGTCAATTGTCATTTGTTATCTAATCTATATGTTGAGATAAGTGTGCAGGATTAACTACGATGAAAGTAAGATATGCAGCAGGAGTTACACCGGAATCAAGACAATGATCATGTTGGGAGTTCGAGAGTTCGACGGAAGTTCGAACAGTCGTCGGAGGTTCTGCGGGACCAAATCCGAGAAGTCCAAGAGCTTGCCAAAGAAGCTCGTCGGAACACGCCAAGTGGATCGTCACAAGTCCAGGAGTTTGTTGGAAGTCCGCAGGAGCATCACTGAGGGTTCATCGGATGATCGACGGAAGTTCGCCGGAAGCTCGCCGGAAAAAGCGATTGACGCACCGGAGCAAGTTGAAGTAAATGTCTTAGGAAATATCATAGTTAGCATAATGATTAAGTTGGAAATGGGAGGTGATCCCATTAACTTAATCTTGGGGCAATTGGGCCCTTGAAAAATCCAAATTGGGCCGAATAGATCAACTCATTCGGACCCTGATTTTTGCCAAGCGATTGAACTGCCCTAGCCAGGAGGTGGCACCGCCTGAGCTCGGTCTTCGAGCTCTGGCAGGAGGTGCAACCGCCTCAGTCAGGCGGTGGCACCGCCTGAGCTCAGTTTTTGAGCTCTAGTAGGAGGTGCAACCGCCCCTGACAGGAGGTGGCACCGCCAAGAGGCTTAGTCTTCGAGCTCTGCCAAGCGGTGCAACCGCCTCAGTCAGGAGGTGCAACTGCCAGATCCCGAAATTCCAAAAATTGATAATTTTGAACTCGAAATTCAAACTGGGTTGGGGCCTATAAATACCCCACCCTTTCAGCACTGAAAGAGCACCAAAAACACACAGAAATCCTGATCTTATTCTGTGATTTTTAGAGCTCAAAATTATTGTAAAGGCCAAAAGTTCTTCTCCCTCTTTTCTTCCAAGTTTTGATCTTTAAAGAGAGGAGAGAAAATTCTGTAAGGGTTGTCTCCTAAGCCCGTCAAAAGGAGTGAAACTATAAAAGGGTGGTTGTGTTAGGATCAAGAGCACTAAGAGGGGGGGGGGGGTGAATTAGTGCAGCGGAAAACCTTCTGCGATTAAAATCGAAAACTGTGTTCGTTCGATAGAAGTGATTTTGGTAAGAAAACCGATTCTTAAATCACTTCAACTTTTGACTAGGAGAGATGCAGCAAAGATATGAAAGCAGTTTGCAGTTATGATGGAAATCATAATATAAGTACAAACTAAAATACGATGTTCGTACGATAAGAGCTATTTCGGTATAAAAGCTGATTCGTAAACCACTTTAACTTGAGATAAGGCGAGATGCAGTTAAAGCAAAGATATAAAGGCAGTTTATAGTTATAATGGAAATCAGAACGTAAGCGCAAACTGAAAAATGACGTTCGTACGATAAAACTGATTTGCGTCTTAAACCCTGATTCGGAAAGCACTGAACTTTGAAACATGTTCGTAAAAACACAGAAGGCAGTAAGCTATTGAGGAGGTTTGCAGTAAAGATAAGATGCTCAAAGTAAATGCAAACCGAGATTTAGAGTGGTTCAGTCAATCTTGACCTACTCCACTTTTGGCTTCCTCCACTGACGAGGTCATCGACGTCATCTAGAGGCCTTCCTTCAATAGGCGAAGGCCAACCACAATTGGAAGAACTTGGAAGAAAAGAGGGAGAAGAACTTTTGGCCTTTACAACAATTTGAGCTCTAAGAATTATAGAAAAAGATCAAGATTTCGGTGTTAGTTCATGCCCTTTTAGTGCTGAATGGGTGGGGTATTTATAGGGCCCAACCCAGTTCAAATTTGGAGCTCAAAACTGTCAATTCCCGGAATTCCGGGATTAAGCGATTACACCTCCTGACTGGAGCGGTTGCACCGCCTGGCAGAGCTCGAAGACTGAGCCTCTAGGCGGTGCCACCTCCTGTCAGGGGTGGTTGCACCTCCTGCTAGAGCTCGAAGACTGAGCTCAGGCGGTTGCACCTCCTGACTGAGGCGGTTGCACCGCCTGGTAGAGCTCGTAGACCGAGCTCAAGCGGTGCCACCTCCTGTCAAGGGAGGTTGCACCGCCTAGTCTCGCTCGGAGACTGAGCCCAGGCGGTGCCACCGCTTGGCTGGAGCGGTTGCACCTCCCAGTCTCGCTCGGAGACTGAGCTCAGGCGGTGCAACCTCCTGCCTTGGGCGGTTCAACCGCTTGGCAGAAATCTGGGTCCGAATGGGTTGTTCCATTCGGCCCAATTTGGGTTTTTCAGGGGCCCAATTGCCCCAAGATTAAGTTAATGGGATCACCTCCCATTTCCAACTTAATCATTGTGCTAACTACGATATCCCCTAAGACATTTACTGTAACTTGCCCCGGTGCGTCAATCACTTCTTCCGGCGAGCTTCCGGCGAACTTCCGTCGATCATCCGATGAACCCTCGGTGATGCTCCTGCGGACTTCCGGCAAACTCCTGGACTTGCGACGATCCACTTGGCGAGTTCTGACGAGCTTCTTTGGCAAGCTTATGGACTTCTCGGATCTGTTCCTGCAAAACCTCCGACGACTGTCCGAACTTCCGTCGAACTCTCGAACTCCCAACGTGATCATTGTCTTGACTCCGGCGTAACTCCTGCTGCATGTCTTACTTTTATCATAGTTAATCCTTCACACTTATCTCAACATATGGATTAGATAACAAATGACAATTGACTTCATCATCAAAATCCGAGATTCAACAATCTCCCCCTTTTTGATGATGACAATCAATTGATAATGGAGTTAACCTTAACTCCCCCTGTCTACATGCCATACTTGGGATAAGTCTTTCTTGAATTCAAAACCTTTGAATTCAAGAGACATATTGATAAGTTAAAATAATATAAACTTATCAATACTCCCATCATGATGTATCTCTCTGAAGATGATGTCAAGGCTTGACATTCATTTTCAAATTTTACATTTCAAGTTTGAATGATGGTAATAGTAGCAATTCATCATATTGTAAGATATCAACATGTAAAACTGCGAAGTAAGATTTTGATATCATTACATAATGCACACATTTCAAATATTTTAGCAAACATTTCATTACATGGTAAGATATCAACTCGTAGAATTACGATGCAAGTTTTTTGTTTGATATCTTGATACAATACAAACAAGGCATAATGCAAATTAATCATAGCATCTATTCATATATCTCTTGGTGATGCAAGCATGGCATAATCATAGCATCAGTGTTTATAGCATCAATTCATATATTTCTCCCCCTTTGTCATCAACAAAAAGCATGGTAGTTGTGATACCAGGAGAACAATATAAGCAAATTTTGAGCATAAGTGCGATAATTGTTCATGCCTTTACTGGGTTCATGTTATTTTCCAATAGTAAGTGATAGGAAATCAAGCATATAAAGGAAGGCATGATACATAGATTGCTTTGAATACTTCTTCTTTTTTATTTGTTATAATCTTTTTGCATGAAGGAGGAAAGCCATTTGTGATACCAGCTATTTGTGAGTTTATTTTGAGTCAAGATAAGTGTGTGAAACAACTTTTTGCAAGTAAAAATACTATCCTCCATATTTCAAGATGGAATTCATAAGCAGGAACCATTTCATCAAATCATTTCAGAAAAATATTTTTCATAAGAGTGTATGAGAAGATCCGATTTTTAGCATTCCAATTGTTAAGCGAATCCGAAAATGAAATGAACACTTTCGTGCATTCGGACAAGACTACGCTACAGATTTTCAAATACAATCATGAAGACAAAACATTTTTGTATTCAACACATA
This sequence comes from Musa acuminata AAA Group, assembly GCF_036884655.1. NCBI lineage: Eukaryota > Viridiplantae > Streptophyta > Magnoliopsida > Zingiberales > Musaceae > Musa > Musa acuminata. Next base: position 15,786,257 of record NC_088335.1, on the reverse strand, counting down.
ATTTACAACATGGCAATCAAGTGATTTGATTATTCAATAAAGTCCGAAAAATAATTTTAACTAGTTTATGTATTCGGACACATCAACATTCCTAATTCTCTTCTTATGAAATCAAATTGCTCTTCACTTAGAGGTTTTGTAAAAATATCAGCTAGTTGATGTTTAGTATCAATGAACTCTATGATTACGTCATGATTAGTAACATGATCTCGTATAAAGTGATGTCTAATATCAATATGTTTTGTTCTTGAGTGTTGTATAGGATTCTTGGTTAAGCATATTGCACTTGTGTTATCACATTTAATGGGAATATTTTTAAGATGAACTTTATAATCTTCTAAGGTGTTTTTCATCCATACAACTTGTGCACAGCATTCACTTGCTGCAATATATTCAGCTTCGGTTGTTGATAGTGCAACCGAGTTTTATTTCTTAGATGACTAGGAAACAAGGGCATGTCCTAAAAATTGACATGTTCCTGATGTGCTTTTTCTATCTAGTCTAAAGCCAGCAAAGTTCGCATCAGCATAAGCAATTAACTCAAGATTCTTTGATTTTGGGTACCATAATCGTTGATTTGTGGTATCATTAAGATATCTAAGTATTCTTTTAACTGCTTTGAGATGAGATATCTTAGGGTTTGATTGAAATCTAGCACAAAGTCCTACACTGAACATGATATCTGGTCTAGTTGTAGTGAGGTAAAGTAAACTTCCTATCATACCCCTATAAGTTTTTTGATCGAAGCTTTCTCCACTTTTATCAATTTTTAACTTAGTGGAGGTGCTCATAGGAGTGTTAATAGCTTTTGAGTTATTCATATTAAACTTTTTTAGTAAATTCATAGCATATTTAGTTTGACTAATAAAGATATCATTGCTTAGTTGTTTGATTTGTAAGCCTAAGAAGAATATTAATTCTCCCATTAAACTCATTTCGAATTCAAGACTCATAGTTTTAGCAAACGATTCACAGAGAGATTCATTCGTGGTACCAAAGATAATATCGTCAACATAAATCTGAACAATGAGAAAATTATTTTCAAAATTCTTGATGAATAATGTAGTATCAACCTAGCCTTTTGTGAAATCATTTTCAATAAGAAAAGAGCTAAGTCTCTCATACCAAGCCCTCGGGGCTTGTTTTAAACCATAGAGAGCTTTAGTTAATCTAAACACATGATTATGGAGGCTATTATTTTCAAATCCAGGAGGTTGTTCAACATAGACTTCTTCGGAAATAAAGCCATTAAGAAAAGCACTTTTAACATCCATTTGAAACAACTTAAAATTATTACTGCTAGCGTAGGCAAGGAGCATCCTTATGACTTCTAATCGAGCCACAGGAGCGAAAGTTTCTTCGTAATCGATACCTTCTTCTTGGTTGAAACCTTTGGCCACTAATCTAGCCCTGTTTCTAACCATGATACCATTTTCATCTTGCTTGTTTCTAAAGACCCATTTAGTACCAATAACTAAATGGTCATTTGGCCTAGGAACAAGCTTCCACACCTCATTTCTCTCAAATTGAATCAATTCATCTTGCATTGTGATAATCCATGAATCATCTTTCATGGCTTCGTCAACACATTTGGGTTCAATTTGGGAGAGAAAAGCGGCGTTCACACAAATTTTTAAGAGAAGATCGTGTTTGAACCCCCTTTGATGTGTCTCCTAAGATTAGCTCCTTAGGATGAGCATCTACATACTTCCAATCCTTGGGTAAGGATGTTTCGGAAGTGGATGCATCCAAGTTGCTAGTTGGAGACGGGGTTTCATTTAAATTCAAGGAATCAAAATTAACATCATCATCAAAATCATTTTTCTTGATTTCGGAAATCTCGTTGAAAACAACATGAATGGATTCTTCAATAATTAAGGTTCTTTTATTGAAGATACGAAAAGCTTTAGAAACCGAAGAATAACCAAGAAAGATTCCTTCATCGGATTTAGTGTCAAATTTTCCTAAGTTATCCTTTTCATTAAAGATAAAACACTTACACCCAAAGACTTTAAAATATGAAACGTTAGGTTTTTTATTGTTCCATAACTCATAAGGAGTTTTGGTGAGTAAGGGTCTTACCAGAACTCTATTCAAAATATAGCATGCGGTGTTTACGGCTTCGGCCCAAAAATATTTGGGTAGGCTATGTTCATTCAACATGGTTCTTGCCATTTCTTGTAAATTTCGATTTTTTCTTTCTACTACTCCATTTTGTTGAGGATTTCTCGAAGTAGAGAAATTATGGTTGTATCCATTGAGTTCACAAAATTCTTGGAAATCATGGTTTTGAAATTCTCCACCGTGATCACTTCTAATTGACGAAATCATAGACCCCTTCTCATTTTAAACAAGTTTACAAAACTTAGTAAAATATCTAAAGCATTCATTTTTCTGTTTTAAAAAGTAAGTCAATGTATATCTGCTATAGTCATCTACAATGACAAAGACGTATTTGCTACCTCCTAGACTTGATGTAGAGATTGGTCCGAACAAGTCCATATGGATCAATTGTAAGGGCCTCGAGGTGCTTATTTGATTCTTAGATTTGAAACTACCCTTAATTTGTTTACCTAATTGGCAAGCATCACATACATTATCTTTGATGAACTTGATATGAGGAATTCCTCTTACAAGTTCTTTAGATGATATTTGAGTGATTAGTTTCATGCTAGCATGACCTAATCTTCTATGCCATAGCCAAGCATCCTCATTCAAAACTGAAAAACACATTTCATTACACAAATCATTGATGTCAATAGTGTATACGTTATTTTGTTTTAATGCAATCATAGACATATTTTTGTGTGGTTTTTCAGTGATGCAAGCATTAGATTTGAATCTGACAATGTATCCTTTATCACATAATTGACTAATGCTCAAGAGGTTATGTTTTAAACCATTAACTAATAAAACATCTTCAATAAAGAAGTTGGATTTGTTACCTATGGTTCCTTTGCTAATGATTTTACCCTTGTTGTTGTCTCCGAATGTGACATAGCCTTCGTCTATGCTAGTGAGCTTAGAGAATTGAGATTGATCTCCGGTCATATGCCTTGGGCATCCACTATCAAGGTACCATCTCTTGCTCCTAGCTTGCGATGGTATAGGTTTCTACAAGAAAGGATGATTTTTAGGAACCCATTTGCTTTTGGGTGCCTCAAAAATAGATCTATATTGTTTATCATGTTGCATAGAATTTGTCATAGTTCCTTTGGGAACCCAAATTAATTTATTCGGACTAATTTTCTTTAATGGACAATAATGCGTTTTGTGTCCAAGTTTGCAACAAAAGTTGCATTTGCTTTGGTGTCGAACATGTAAGATGGGGCCTTTTATGAAGGTGGTTGAATTTTGATGAGGACTTCTCACAAATCCAATTCCACTTCTTTTATGAACGTAACCCTTATTTACAAGGATCATGTTCAATGACTTGCTACCAGCCTCGAATTTCTTCAAGGTGTCCTTAAGTAGCAAGTTTTCCTTTTGGAGAGTTTCTAAATCATGGCATTTTATGCATGAGCCTAAACTATCATGATATTCAGCTTTTAACTTATCAAAATTACAAGCAAGACTGTCATGCTCCTTTTTTAGCAATTTGTATTTTCTACTAATAATCTTGCATTCATCAAATAAGTCATGGAAGGCATTTAATAATTCATCAAATGATAAATCTGCATCTATTAAATTCATTACCTCCTCTCCGATGGCCATTAAGGTGTAGTGAGCAACTTGCTCGGTGTTGGACTCCTCTTCTTCGGACGCGCTCGAGTCATCCCACGTTGCTTTGAGTGCCTTCTTCTTTGATGTTCTCTTTTTGGCTTGAGGACAATCACTCTTGTAGTGTCCCGGCTTTTTGCACTCATAGCAAATAACTTGGTCCTTCTTGGGTTCAAGTTTATTTTTTGCGTCATTCTTAAACTTTTTTCTTTTAATGAATTTTTTAAATTTTCTTGTTAGAAGTGCCAAGTCATCGTCACAGTCCTCATCACTTGAGTTTTCTCTCAGGTGGTCTTCTGAAGTTCTAAGTGTCATATCCTTCCTGTTCTTTGGAAGGATGTCTTCTTGCTCTTCATGAGCTTTGCAAGTCATCTCGTATGTCATTAATGACCCGATTAGTTCTTCAAGAGGGAAGTTGCTTAGATCTTTCGCCTCTTGAATAGCAGTGACTTTAGGATCCCAACTCTTAGGAAGGGATCTTAGAATCTTATTTACGAGCTCAAAATCCGAAAAACTTTTTCCGAGTCCTTTTAGACCATTGACGAAATCCGTAAAACGGGTAAACATGTCGCCAATGGTCTCACTCGGTTTCATCCGGAAAAGTTCGAAAGAATGTAACAGAAGATTGATTTTTGACTCTTTCACTCTACTTATGCTTTCGTGAGTCACTTCGAGTGTGTGCCAAATATCAAATGCAGTTTCACAAGTCGAGACACGGTTAAATTCATTTTTATTAAGTGCACAAAATAAGGCATTCATAGCCTTTGCATTAAGAGCGAAAGCCTTCTTCTCCAATTCATTCCAATCGATCATTGGAAGAGAAGACTTCGAAAATCCATTTTCAACAAGATTCCAAAGTTCAAAATCCATAGAAATAAGAAAGATCCTCATTCGGGTCTTCCAATAGGTGTAGTCCGTCCCATTGAACATGGGTGGACATGTAATAGAATGGCCCTCTTGGTTTCCGGCGTATGCCATCTCTCTTGGGTTTTAATCCGTTAGAGAGTTAACCCCGCTCTGATACCAATTGTTAGGATCAAGAGCACTAAGAGGGGGCGAGGGGGTAAATTAGTGCAGCGGAAAACCTTCTACGATTAAAATCGAAAATTGCATTCGTTCGATAGAAGTGATTTTGGTAAGAAAACTGATTTGTAAATCACTTCAACTTTTGACTAGGAGAGATGCAGCAAAGATATGAATACAGTTAACAGTTATGATAGAAATCAGAATATAAGTGCAAACTGAAATACGATGTTCGTACGATAAGAGCTATTTCGGTATAAAAGCTAATTCGTAAACCACTTTAACTTGAGATAAGGCAAGATGCAGTTAAAGCAAAGATATAAAGGCAGTTTGCAGTTATAATGGAAATCAGAACGTAAGCGCAAACTGAAATACGACGTTCGTACGATAAAACTGATTTGCGTCTTAAACCCCGATTCGGAAAGCACTGAACTTTGAAACACGTTCGTAAAAACACAGAAGGCAGTAAGCTATTGAGGAGGTTTGCAGTAAAGATAAGATGCTCAAAGTAAATGCAAACCGAGATTTAGAGTAGTTCGGTCAATCTTGACCTACTCCACTTTTGGCTTCCTCCACCGACGAGGTCACCAACGTCAACTAGAGGCCTTCCTTCAATAGGCGAAGGCCAACCACCCTTTTACAGTTTCACTCCTTTTGACGGGCTTAGGAGACAACCCTTATAGAATTTTCTCTCCTCTCTTTACAACTCAGAACTTGGAAGAAAAGAGGGAGAAGAACTTTTGGCCTTTACAACAATTTTGAGCTCTAAGAATCATAGAAAAAGATCAAGATTTCGGTGTTAGTTCATGCCCTTTCAGTGCTGAATGGGTGGGGTATTTATAGGCCCCAACCCAGTTCAAATTTGGAACTCAAAACTGTTAATTCCCGGAATTCCGGGATCAGGCGGTTGCACCTCCTAACTGGAGCGGTTGCACCGCCTGGCAGAGCTTGAAGACTGAGCCTCTAGGCGGTGCCACCTCCTGTCAGGGGAGGTTGCACCTCCTGCCAGAGCTCGAAGACCGAGCTCAGGCAGTTGCACCTCCTGATTGAGGCGGTTGCACCGCTTGGCAGAGCTCGAAGACCGAGCTCAAGCGGTGCCACCTCCTGTCAGGGGAGGTTGCACCGCCTAGTCTCGCTCGGAGACTGAGCCCAGGCGGTGCCACCGCTTGGCTGGAGCGGTTGCACCTCCCAGTCTCGCTCGGAGACTGAGCTCAGGCGGTGCAACCTCCTGCCTTGGTTGGTTCAACCGCCTGGCAGAAATTAGGGTCCGAATGGGTTGTTCCATTCGGCCTAATTTGGATTTTTCAGGGGCCCAATTTGGGTGTTAGGATCGGAGTGGCACTAAGAGGGGGGGGTGAATTAGTGCAGCGGATTAAAACTTCGGTTTTAGTAAAATCTTTCGTACGATAAGAACGGAACTTGAAAAGCTTAACTTGAAAGCATATTCTTAAAGTTGCGCAGCAAAGGTAATGATGAAACAAAGCAAGTAAGAAGATTTGTAGTAATGTAAATGACAATAAGAAATGCAAACCAGATATTACGCCGTTTTTAAAGTGGTTCGGTCAAGTGACCTACATCCACTTGCGAGGCCCCTCTTCGATGAGGCTTCCACCTTCCACTAGCAAATCTCTTGAAAGTGAAGGGTGAATACCCCTCTTACAACTTTTACAAGTGGTTCACTCTCTTACAGATTTTCAACAAGAAAGAAGGAGGTGAATACTAGCAAATTAAAAACAAGACAAGCTAACACTTTTCTAAGGCTTTTCTCTCAAACACTTGCTGCTCAAAAAGTTGTTCTCTCAGCTGAGATTTGAGGGGTATTTATAGGCCTCAAGAGGATTCAAATTTGGGCTTCAAAATTTGAATTCTCTTTGGGTTCCCGCTGCTGGCGGTGCCACCGCCCAGCTAGGCGGTGCCACCGCCCAGCGCTCGGGTGCTGGACGGTGCAACCGCCCAGCCAAGGAGGTGTCACCGCCCAGCTCTCGGGTGCTGGGCGGTGCCACCGCCCAGCCAGGCGGTGCCACCGCTTGGCTCTTATCAGCTCACTAGTTGGGCTCCAAACTTGGCCCAAACCAGTCCGAACTCGGGCCCAATTGGCCCCTACTTGGGTTATAGGATTAACACCTAATCCTAACCCTAATTAACATGCTAACTACGAATTTAAAGACAATTTCTAAGCTATTACAAAGTCTGCAAGTCAAGACTTCTTTCGACGAGCTTCCGGCAAACTTCCGGCGGTCTTCCGATAAACTCTCGGAAACCATTCTGCGGACTCCCGGCAAGCTCGTAGACTTCATGATTTGATCTCGGCGAGTTCCAACGAGCTTCTTTGGCAAGCTCCGATCTTTCTCGGTGAGCTCTGTGAACTTCCGACGAACCTTTTGGCGAGCTTCCGAAAAATCCTTCGGCAAGCTCCCTACTCATTCTCGGCTAGTTCCGGCAGCATTCCCGATGAGCCTTCGGACTTCCATCGAACTCTCGAACTCCCAACGAATCCTTCGTGCTTGACTCCGGCACTTTGTTTTGCTTTATGTCTTCATCATTATCGTAGTTAATCCTGCACACACAAGCCAAAACTCTACTCCGATCTAGACAATTATTACAATGCGAATTGACATTCTATTGCCCGGCACGTCATTGGTTAGCGCTTCGTCCGATTCTTCGGTGCATCGTCCTCTCTTGCGACTTGTTGCCCAATCGGCGGTTGACCTCCGCAACCCCGATATCCTTGGCGCAATTCCGCTCTCCTTGGCCCGATGCCTGACGTCCGAAGCCTTCTGCCGTCCAATACCCTAACGTGATCTCCTCCGGCACAACGTCAATTCCTCCTGCGTTAACTGTCTAATCCTGATCGAGTAGACCTGCATCACTCAAAATACAGTTAAATATAAACATAATTATCAATTAGTTTCATCATCAAAATACGAGATTCAACAATCTCCCCCTTTTTGATGATGACAACTAATTGATGACTAACGGAGTTAACTTTAACTCCCCGGAGTTTAACCAAACTCCCCCTATCAATATGCCATTGATAGAACACTTGGATTATCCCAAATCCAAGTAACATTCGTCACTAGTTCTGATAAACATTTAAACCATCATGCAAATATATAAAATATTCAATTTAATGCATGAAGTCATCAATATACTTCTCCCCCTTTGTCATCAACAAAAAGGAGAAGTTCCTACTCTTATGTGTTTATTATATGGGTTCAAACCATTGCATGAAAAACATAATATTAAATTTTTATCATCATGCAATTTTGAAGATAGAAAATTTAGCAAGTAATGCATCATGCTTGGGACATTCAAGCTATCAAGTTTTAGATATGCAAGTTTTACAGCATATAAGATAGCACTTTTGGTAATGTTCAAGATAGCAAGTTCTACATCATGCAAGCTAGCAATATTGAGATGTTTAAGAAAGCAACTCTTGCTTCTTGAAATATGCAAATTGTAAGCTAGCAAATTTTTGCTTCCTTTGCAATGTTTGAGCTAGCAATTTTACTTCCGTTGCAAAGTGCAAGTTAGTATGCTTTGCATCTTGAGATAAACAAGATTGTATTTTTGGTATGCAAATTTATAGTATACAAGCTATCAACTTTTGCACATAAAAAGTTAGCAAAATTTTACATCTTTTGAGATGTGCAAGATGGACTATTTTGCCTCTTTTCAAATTGTGCAAGCTAGCAAATTTGCTATATAGCAAGTTTTGCTCCCCCTTTGTCAGTGTCAAATAGAAGGGAATAACAATACAATCATGTAATTTATTTCTCTTTACTATAATATTCAAATCATGATAAGGGTAAATAATAAAGATGAAAAATGAATGTCAAAAGACATATATAAATTTTGACAAATTTCTTCTTTTGTAGATAGAAAACATGATAGGAAACAATCTTGATTCAAAAAGAAAACTCAAGTTATAAATTATCAAGATGTCAAGTAGCATGTCATGGTTTACAAAAACAAGTTTCTTGCTAGTTAATAGCAAAAAGAATCTCAATTCATGCATATAAAATCTTATGATTCACATAGAACATCTCCTCTTTTATAAAACGAGAGAATCATGATGAAGAATCTTGATTTACATAGAGTTTCAAAATATAATTATCAATATCATGAATACTAAAAGACCATGAAAATTTTGATAAATATCCTTTTAAATGGAAAACAAACTTGATTCATTCAATAGAAAATTGTGAGAAATCAAGATCATGATTTCAATAAAATCCATTAAATTCAAATCATTTTCATAATCCATGAGATTCATAAAAATAATACAAATAGATTCATCAAAATCAATAATATAAAAAAAAATAATTTTCAAGAAGAAAAATGTTCTTCTCTTTTAGTTGCTTCAATTCATGTGATTTATTTCATTCAAGCATGCCTCCCTTTTTTTTTTATGTCAAATAAAAACATGTATCATGTTTAAAACCAAAAGTGCTAGATTTATTATGACAAGGATCAATAAGGCACTTTCATTATGGTAAAAAGAAAATCGATAATCTGTAAATTACAAGATTCATTATGCATAATTTTAAAAATCTTATGCATAGAACAAAATCATCAATCATGATATCAAGACATTTATCATTTAAAGCATTCATGATTCACATCATATGCAATACATCACATATATTATCATAATAAAAGGCATAAGTATTGCATGCATCATTCCAAATTATAAATATTTCAAATCATAATGGTATTAATTTGTCAAATTGCATCCTACCATGCATGATCATAACTTTTCATTTGTATGCATCAAAATAATCTCAAGAGTATTTCATGCATGTCTTTATATCACCAAATAAGGAATATCAAGAAGAAAATAATTGGTGATGAGATAAACATTTCATGAATATAAGGAATTACATAAAAATTTTATCATGAAGGATTAGAACATGTGAATACCAGAAGACATGATTTCTTTTTGAAAAACCTACTCATTAATAATCAAAAGAAAATCTTAGGAGATCGATTAATGAAAAATCTTGATTCATAATAAATCTTAATTTATAAATATCACGGAATCAAGATCATGATTTTAGATAAAACTCATTCAAATTCAAATCGTCTAAATCATCAAAATCTCAACATTTCTTTCAAGAGATTCAAAATGATATAAATAAATTTATTGGTCTCTTAGGTATAAATCAATAAGATAGAGAAAAAGAAAATTTTCAATAAAAAAATCTTTCCTCCTTTTGTTTCAACTTATTGATTGATTCCATGCATGCATCTCCTTTTCTTTCAAATCCATGCATCATCGTTTTAAAACAAAAAAAAAATCAAAGATCATCAAGATAAAAAAGTGCAACACATAATTCCAAAAAAAAAGATTTCAACTCATTACTTCAAGTCAAATCAATATCATGATTTTGATATAACTCATTTCTAATTCAAATCATCAAACCAAAATCATTTTCAAGGGATTCATATAAATCAACAAGATAGAGAAAAATAATTTTCAAGAACAATGCTTTTCTCTTTTTAGTTATTTAAATTCATGTCATTTATGCTAGATAAAAATGTGCATCAACATTTAGGATCGAAAAATGAATTTTGTCATAAAAACCATCAAGACCAAAAAATCATCATGTATAACTTTACAATCTCATGCATAAAATCATCAAATCATAGCATCAAAACTTTCAATAGTTTCATTACAACATCAAGTAAGGTTTTATTGAACATAATTTTGAATGATTCTTATAGATATTTAAAATTTCTTTAGTTTTACTTTATATGATTGACTTTATATTAGCATGCATTAAATTTTTGTTCTTATGTCAAAACTATACATCATGTTTGAAAACCAAAGATAAGGTTCATAAAAAAAATCATCAAACCTTCCATTCAAAAGTCATGCATCGTCATTGAAAATCAATATGAAAATCGTCAAAATACAAATTCTTGCTTCTCAAGCACATATATAAGATTAATCTTACTAGGTGTATAAGCATTATATTTATATCTAACATTTTATTGCATTAACATAACACAAGCAATTTTCAAGAAAATTAATCCTAAACTAAATTAAAAATAACTCAAGAAAGTATTATGTAATTTCGAAATAAATTAGTGGGATTTTGATTACCTCATTGTTGAAAGAGGGTGAGGCATAGTTTGCCACCTCCCCTTTCTTGATTTTCTCCTCGTCTTCGGAAGAGCTCAATTCATCCCAACTTTTGTTCTTCTTGCGTTCAAAGCAAGTAGTTCCATTCTTTTTGCTTTTTAATTTTTGTTTCATTAGTAGTTTAAGTTCACCATCACTTGAGCTTATGCTCGAGTGGTCTTCATGTGTTCTATGTCCCAAATCCTTCCTATCATTTGGAAGGTTGTTCTCGAGTTTCTTTTTTGTCACATTGTTCATTTCGTAGGTCATTAGAGACCCAATAAGTTCTTCGAGAGGGAATGTTTTAAGGTCCTTGGCCTCTTGAATGGCCGTAACTTTTGGATCCCAACTTTTTGGAAGGGATCTTAAGATTTTAATGACTAGTTCAAAATTAGAAAAACTTTTACCAAGAGCTTTGAGTCCATTGATGACATCCGTGAACCGGGTGTACATGTCTCCGATGGACTCACTTGGTTTCATCCGGAAAAGTTCGTAAGAATGCACAAGAATATTGATTTTGGACTCTTTCACTTGGCTAGTGCCTTCATGAGTGACCTCTAGAGTTCTCCAAATATCAAAAGCCGAGTCACACATCGAAACACGATTAAATTCATTTTTGTCAAGGGCACAATATAAGGCATTCATAGCCTTTGCATTTAGAGAAAACATCTTCTTCTCCAAATCATTCCAATGGTTCATTGGGAGAGAAGACATTTCAAATCCATTTTCGACTATGTGCCATAAATTCAAATCCAAAGAAAGTAAGAAAACTCTCATTCGAGTTTTCCAATAAGTGTAGTCCGTCCCATTGAAAAAGGGAGGACAAATGAGAGAGTGACCCTCTTGAAAGCCGTAAAGAGCCATTTCTATTTGGGTGTTAAACCAAGGTAGAAAAACGTGGCTCTGATACCAATTGTTAGGATCGGAGTGGCACTAAGAGGGGGGGGTGAATTAGTGCAGCGGATTAAAACTTCGGTTTTAGTAAAATCTTTCGTACGATAAGAACAGAAATTGAAAAGCTTAACTTGAAAGCGTATTCTTAAAGTTGCGCAGCAAAGGTAATGATGAAACAAAGCAAGTAAGAAGATTTGCAGTAATGTAAATGACAATAAGAAATGCAAACCAGATATTACGCCATTTTTAAAGTGGTTCGGTCAAGTGACCTACATCCACTTGCGAGGCCCCTCTTCGATGAGGCTTCCACCTTCCACTAGCAAATCTCTTGAAAGTGAAGGGTGAATACCCCTCTTACAACTTTTACAAGCGGTTCACTCTCTTACAGATTTTCAACAAGAAAGAAGGAGGTGAATACTAGCAAATTAAAAACAAGACAAGCTAACACTTTTCTAAGGCTTTTCTCTCAAACACTTGCTGCTCAAAAAGTTGTTCTCTCAGCTTAGATTTGAGGGGTATTTATAGGCCTCAAGAGGATTCAAATTTGGGCTACAAAATTTGAATTCTCTTTGGGTTCCCGCTGCTGGCGGTGCCACCGCCCAGCCAGGCGGTGCCACCGCCCAGCGCTCGGGTGCTGGACGGTGCAACCTCCCAGCCAAGGAGGTGTCACCGCCCAGCTCTCAGGTGCTGGGCGGTGCCACCGCCTGGCTCTTATCAGCTCACTAGTTGGGCTCCAAACTTGGCCCAAACCAGTCCGAACTTGGGCCCAATTGGCCCCTACTTGGGTTATAGGATTAACACCTAATCCTAACCCTAATTAACATGCTAACTACGAATTTAAAGACAATTTCTAAGCTATTACAAAGTCTGCAAGTCAAGACTTCTTTCGACGAGCTTCCGGTGAACTTCCGGTGGTCTTCCGATAAACTCTCGGAAACCATTCTACGGACTCCCGGCAAGCTCGTAGACTTCACGATTTGATCTCGGCGAGTTCCAACGAGCTTCTTTGGCAAGCTCCGATCTTTCTCGGTGAGCTCTGTGAACTTCCGACGAACCTTTTGGCGAGCTTCCGAAAAACCCTTCGGCAAGCTCCCTACTCATTCTCGGCTAGTTCCGGCAGCATTCCCGACGAGCCTTCGGACTTCCATCGAACTCTCGAACTCCCAACGAATCCTTTGTGCTTGACTCCGGCACTTTGTTTCGCTTTATGTCTTCATCGTTATCATAGTTAATCCTGCACACACAAGCCAAAACTCTACTCCGATCTAGACAATTATTACAATGCGAATTGACATTCTGTTGCCCGGCACGTCATTGGTTGGCGCTTCGTCCGATTCTTCGGTGCATCGTCCTCTCTTGTGGCTTGTTGCCCAATCGGCGGTTGACCTTCGCAACCCCGATATCCTTGGCGCAATTCCGCTCTCCTTGGCCCGATGCCCGACGTCCAAAGCCTTCTGCCGTCCAATACCCTAACGTGATCTCCTCCGGCACAACGTCAATTCCTCCTACGTTAACTGTCTAATCCTGATCGAGTAGACCTGCATCACTCAAAATACAGTTAAACATAAACATAATTATCAATTAGTTTCATCATCAAAATACGAGATTCAACAGGTGCCACCTCCTGTCAGGGGAGGTTGCACCGCCTAGTCTCGCTCGGAGACTGAGCCCAGGCGGTGCCACCGCTTGGCTGGAGCGGTTGCACCTCCCAGTCTCGCTCGGAGACTGAGCTCAGGCGGTGCAACCTCCTGCCTTGGTTGGTTCAACCGCCTGGCAGAAATTAGGGTCCGAATGGGTTATTCCATTCGGCCCAATTTGGGTTTTTCAGGGGCCCAATTGCCCCAAGATTAAGTTAGTGGGATCACCTCCCATTTCCAACTTAATCATTTTGCTAACTACGATATTCCCTAAGACATTTACTGCAACTTGCTACGGTGCGTCAATCGCTTCTTCCGACGATCTTCCGGTGAACTTCCGTCAATCATCCGATGAACCCTCGGTGATGCTCCTGCGGACTTCCGGTAAACTCCTGGACTTGCGACGATCTACTTGGCGAGTTCCAACGAGCTTCTTTGGCAAGCTTATGGACTTCTCTGATCTGTTCTTACAGAACCTCCGATGACTGTCCGAACTTCCATCGAACTCTCGAACTCCCAACGTGATCATTGTCTTGACTCCGGCGCAACTCCTGCTGCATGTCTTACTTTTATCATAGTTAATCCTGCACACTTATCTCAACATATGGATTAGATAACAAATGACAATTGACTTCATCATCAAAATCCGAGATTCAATAGGTTGGCCTTCGCCTATTGAAGGAAGACCTCTAGTAGACGTCGGTGACCTCGTTGGTGGAGGAAGCCAAAAGTGGATGTAGGTCAAGATTGACCGAACCACTCTAAATCTCGGTTTGCATTTACTTTAAGCATCTTATCCTTACTGCAAACCTCCTCAATAGCTTACTGCCTTCTGCACATGTACGATCGTGTTTTAAAGTTCAGTATTTTCCGAATCGACGTTTAGACGTAAATCAGTTTTATTGTACGAACATCATATTTCAGTTTGCGCTTACATTTAAACTTTCATCATAACTACAAATGGCCTTCATAGATTTCCTTTAACTACATCTCGCTTGATTACAAGTTAAAGAGATTTATGAATCGGCTTTTCTACCGAAATCGCTTTTATCATACGAACACCTTTTTAATCGTTGAAAGTTTTCCGTTGCGCTAATTCACCCCCCCCTCTTAGTGCTCTTGATCCTAACATGTGTTACCTAAGACGATCATATATCACGAAATCCCTGCAGATCTATAGGAGAGGATGAAGGAAGTCAAGCGCCCTCCTCTCTAGTGGTGATTTACACAGCAGGGCTATGATGATGCTCCTCAAAACTCTAGGCCTACTATCTGAGGAGGAGAAGGGGAGGAGAATAAGAGATGACAACCCAAAGAGGCTTTAGCCTATGAACCATTGGTTCCCTCCTATTTATAGAGGTCCCCTATCAACTTAACCCTAATAGATCCTACGCTACTAGGTATTGGATCTCTAACCAACTACCCAAGCCTCTTAGATTTGTGAATTTTTATCCAATAATCTCTCATTGGCTCTTATTGGATCTCATCCATAGGATCCAATAATTTAGGGGCTTATTGGATATCCAATAAGATAGAGGCTTTGACGAATATCTCATATCCGAACCTCTACTCATCGTAATGCCTACCATATGTGTATGACCCTCTAGGCCTAATATTGAGTTGGCCATGAGTCATACATGTCAGAACTCCTTCTGGCTCAGTGAATTATTATCTTAATAATTCACTCGACTCATCGATTGTTTATGTACTAGGCCACTACGCCATAGTCCCCAAACGATATAGGGGAATCCAATCTATTGGACATGTCTATCCTCAGTTATCATATACCTATAGTCTCTCACCCATCTAATATATAGAGACCGTATACCGGGTATAGTGTTGTCAGTCCCATACGGTTTCTGTTCGAGTCTTGCTCTAATCGGATTCTCTTAGAGAACTCTTTCTCTCTCAATCCAAATGACCTTGGCTAGAGATTTGTTTGAGCAAGAATACATGGGATATTCTTCTCATGACACCGAGAGCGAATGATCCTCTATCGACACTCAATAGTCATTGTAAGGTTGGCTATCACTCCCGATAACCGATTATGCTAGATTTAAAACCTCTAGACCTATAAGTCCAGTATCAAAGAATGAAGTACTCATACAGGACATCCTTGATGTCTCAAGTCTAAGGACTAGATACACTATTGGGACTTCAGAATCGCTGTCTAATAATAAAACATCATTAACCATCCAACATTCCGTAAGCAGATCAATCAGTGAACTCATTCTCCAATGAGTATCTGTATTGTATCCCTAGTATTCCCACAAGAATAGTTTTGAGACTAGTTGCATCCATCATACGGATGGGCATATAGCACACTAGTTTATCCGGTTATCTCAAAACCCTTCTCAAGTAACCTATGATCGGGATTATTTAGGGTATGTGTTTAAAGGTGAATCAGTCTCATTATTATGATCTCATCATAATCCTATTCCTATTGCACATATTCATGGACATTACAATATATTCAAGCAACAGACAACACAAAGTGATAAAATATCAAATAATAATAATAAGCAAAAATACTACATGTCAAGTCACACATGCCATCACTCATGTGATTGGCTTGTAGGGAACCTATGACTAGCAATCTCCCACTTGATTAAAGCCAATCATCTATGTGTTTGATCCCCATCAAACCTTTGTGACACTCAAAGATAATCTGAGATAATGACTTTATCAATGGATCTGCGATGTTATCTTCAGATGGAACTCTTTTCACTACTACATCTCCTCGGGTCATGATCTCTCTAATAAGCTAGAACCTCCTCAGAACACTTTTGATGAGACCTAAGTTCCTTCGCTTGAGCAATCGCCCCGTTGATGTTGCAATATAAGGGAATCAACTCCTTGCTGCCTAGTACGACTCCTAAATATGTAATGAACTTCATCCAAACTCCCTCTTTTGTTGCCTCTACTATAGCAATGTACTCTGCCTCTATGGTCGAGTCAGTAGTAGTATCTTGCTTGGAATTCTTCCAGCACACTACTCCTCCATTCAGGTATACGCATACCCCGAATTTGACTTGCTATCATCGACATCAAATTGGAAACTCGAGTCTATGTAGCCTTTAACCTTGAGGCTACTATCTCCATATACCAGTAAAAGATCCTTAGTCCTTCTTAAGTATTTAAGGATACACTTTATTGCTTTCTAGTGCTCCAAGCCTAGATTCGCCTAATATCTGCTCGTGATTATTAGGACTCAAGCTAGGAGAGTCCTAATCGTGAAGGGCATCCATGTAAAACCTACCGAAGCTGACCCCTATTAAAGAGGTGAAGAGGCCGGCTAGGGTTAGGAGGTTGTTTCTTAGAGAAGAATTAGGAATTGTAAATGAATAGGAGTCTTGAGTAGAAGTCCTATTAGGAGTTGGTTAGAAGTAGGAGTCTTGAGTAGGAGTCCTATTAAGAGTTAGGGTTTAGAAGTCCTATAAATAGCCATGTATTCCTCCTCTTTTCATAAGAAATAGATGAATCTTTTCTGTAGCCTTTGAGCAGTAACTTGGAGGGAGGAACCCCTATAGAGTTCCAAGGAGGTCGATCCCCTAAAGAGATCAACCCCAAGTTTAGAATCTGCAAGGTTTCTAACACCTGGTATCAAAGCAGTGTTCTTGGCATCTCGCTGCCCTTCCACAGCCATCTATCAACCCTCCACAGCCACCTAAAGCAATTCCCACAATTGCTTAAAAGATCGTCGCCAAATTCCGTCGTCATCTCCACCACCGTAGATCATCCTTTGATCTCCCCATGAATTACAACAGATTCTGGTTTCCTACCTTACTACACTTGAAAATCTATGCTGTAGAAAATTTCAACCACATATTATTACCTTAACCCATCTATTTGCAATCTTTTCTGAATTAAATTTCTTAGATACTTCATAGATATCTTGGCTTCAATCTAAGGTTGATCTATTAAAGAATTCATCTCTAAAAATGATTGTCTTGTTGTAAATTTTCATCATAAATCGCTGAAATTTTTCGACGAGAATTTTGCTATCGTAACTTGCACCAATTTTCTTGTTGTTACTGCTAAAATTTTCTTGATTAAATTGGACATCCTTGCTATCATATAAACTGAGATATTATTGTCAATTTCCTTCTTAAATCTCTCAACTTTTTGGTGGAAATTTCATCGAGAAACCGCTGTTTCTTCGACGACAATTCTGTTCTTATAAGACAACACAATTTTGCAATAAACTTCCATTGATTTTTATCAAACCTTTGCTGCCATCTACCACAAATCCAAAACTTTCATCCACAGCCCTAAAACTCCATCAAAACATGCCCTCAAACTGCACCCAAAACAGCCATAAAACGAGCCTAAACCGCAACCTACATCCACCAATCCACCAACCCTTTCGACCATCACTTCTCTCAACCTATACATGCCTTTAACCCAACAATAAAAGAGAGATCTTAACATCATAGATTTGGAGGCATATACTATGACATCTAAGGAGGCAATCAATGCTAAATTCGAAGCCTTGGAGGTGCGAATGGAGGATAAGATTTGGACGCTCTTTACTGAACTCAGATTACGCCGACCACTAAGCCCGAAGAAATCATATCAAGGAGAGAGCTTTGCCCAATCGCACCAAGCCCAAAGAGATGACTTCCAAGGGAGGGGAGGCTCTATGATTGACCCCAACTATCCATGCATGAGGGTAAACTTCCCTAGATGGGAAGAAGGAGACCCGATTGGTTGGATCTCGCGCGCGAAGGACTAGGGTCACTTCCAAGGGAGGGGAGGCTCTATGATTGACCCCAACTATCCATGCATCAAGAGGAGTGATTGAACCATAAAGCTTGGAGGACTAGGGTCACTCCTCAACAAGCAATACTGAAGCATTCAGCCCCCCCTACTATCGACCGAGTCCCTACACCAAAAAGATTGACAAGAGAAGAGATTCGGGAGCGATATGCTAAGGGGTTATGTTGGCATTGTGACGAGCCATGGAGCCATGAGAATCGCTATAGTAAAGGGAGACTTCTTATGATTGAACCAATAGAAGAAGAGGTCATTGAACATCCAGAAGAGAGCCTTAAACATGAAGAAAAAGATGCAGAAGAAGAACCACAACTGACCGAAATTATGATACATGCACTAGCCGGCTACTCAAACTCGCAAATGATGAAAGTTGGAGGCCTTCTCAAACAACAACCGATCACTATTCTTATCGATACGGGTAGTACTAATAACTTCCTAAACAGTAAGGTTGCTGTCCAGATGACCTTACCTATCAAGAATTGCAGCAGGTTTGATGTTAAGGTCACCGACGGACGGATTTTGAAGTATGATCGTAGGCGCCCGCGAGTGAAACTGTTGCTGTAGGACCAAGAGATAATTGCATATTTCTTCCTCCTTACTCTTAATGATCATGAGGCTATGCTCAGAATTAAATGGTTGACGACATTAGGTGATGTTTCTTAGAATTTTATGTAACTAATTATAAAATTTTACAGTAAGGAGGAACAAGTGATACTGCACGGGAAATGTGAGGGCGACGTAATGACGATTTGTACACAACAAATGAAGAAGGTTTTGCATAAAACATGCAGTGGCTTTTTGGTACAACTTGAGCAGCAAACTAAGGAAGAGCCAAAAGAATTTGAAGATCCAAACCTACTTCCTTTGCTTGCTGAATTTTCAGATATATTTGATGAACCGCACAACTTACCTCTTACCCGTTGGCATGATCATTATATAATAATTATTCCAAGCAAACCTCTAGCAAATACTCGGCTATATCAGTATCTACATCTCCAGAAGGATGAAATAGAAAGGATTATAAAAGTGATGCTCGAAACAGGAGTTATTCAGCCAAGTTACAGTCTCTACTCTTCACCGGTGCTACTTGTATGCAAGAAGTACGGAATATGGCGAATATGCTTTGATTACCGAGGTCTCAATGGCATAACCATCAAGGATAAATACCCTATTCCAGTAGTAGATGAATTGCTAGATGAAAGGGAGCATAAATCTTCAGAAAGCTAGACCTTCGATCTGGGTATCATCAAATACGAGTGTGTGAAAAAGGCATACCGAAAACCGTCTTTCGAACACACAACGACCACTATGAATTTTTGCTTTCTACAACAAAAGATGAAATATCTTGGGCATATCATATCAGAGGAAGGTGTGATGGTGGACCCCTCCAAAATAGAAGCAATGCAGAACTGGCCAACCCCGAGGAACATAAAATTGCTACATGGCTTTCTGGGTTTAACAGGCTACTACCGCTAGTTTGTGAAAAACTATGGAAAGATCAGTGCACCACTTACTTCCTTATTGAAAAAAGATGTCTTCTAATGGTCGGACAAAGCCTCCGCTGCCTTCGACAACCTTAAGATAGCCACGACGATGACATTGGTGCTAGCATTACCAGATTTCAACCAACCCTTCATTATTGAGGCGAACACATCTGGAGTCAGAATTGGAGCCATTCTCATACAAGATGGTCAACCACTCACATACACTAGCAAGGCATTGTCTCTCTCCCATCAAAATATGTCAACATATGATAAGGAGATGCTCGCCATTATGCAAGCAGCAACGAGGTGGAGACCCTACTTGATCAGTCGACAATTTCAAATTAAAACCGACCATAAAAGCCTCAAGTACTTTTTGGAGTAAAAGATATCATCCCCGGAGTAGCAAAAATGGGTAACAAAACTTCTTGGATTTGATTATGAAATAACTTACAAAAAGGGGAAAGAGAATGTTGTTGCAGATGCGCATTCGCAACTACTTGAGCAAGCTAATTTTTCGGTCGTTTCACTTTCGACCAGCGACTTCCTTGAGGATATTAAGATGGAATGGCAGGAAAATTTGGAGACCAGTAAGATCATAAAAAAATTAGAGGAAGCACCAAGCTCCGTGGCTCATTACAATCGAGACTCAAAAGAATTATGCTATAAGGGACGTATTGTGCTTATGATAAATTCTACTTGCATCTTCACGAGCAGATTTTCGATAAAGTTATTCCACATACAGGGTACTAAATTGAAAAGAAGTACGACATATCACCCACAAATCGACGGCCAGACAGAAGTTGTAAATAGGTGATTGGAGATAGCCCAAAGCCACCCACCAAATATGACTACCCAAGGAAAACTCCAGACCCAACCAAGTGCCATTATTGATCGACAGATCATGACTCGACGACGATGACCCACTACTAAAGTACTAATACAGTGGGTGAACCTACCAACAGAATATGCCACTTGGGAGAACTATGACGACTTGAAGATCAAATTTCCAAATTCATGAATCGTCAGCCTCGAGGATAAGGCTGATTTGAAGAGGGCGGGTCTATTAGGACTGTAGCTAGGAGAGTCCTAATTGAGAGTGACATTCATATAAAATCTACCGAAGTCAACCCCTATTAAAGAGGTGACGAGGCCGGCTGGGGTTAGGAGGTTGTTTCTTAGAGAAGAATTAGGAGTTATAAATGAATAGGAGTCTTGAGTAGAAGTCCTATTAGGAGTTGGTTAGAAGTACGAGTCTTGAGTAGGAGTCCTATTAGGAGTTAGGGTTTAGAAGCCCTATAAATAGCCATATATTCCTCCTCTTTTTATAAGCAATAGATGAATCTTTTCTGTAGCCTTTGAGCAGCAACTTGGAGGGAGGAACCCCTATAGAGTTCCAAGGAGGCCGATCCCCTAAAGAGATTAACCCCAAGTTTAGAATCTACAAGGGTTCTAACAGTAATACTCAAAGCATGCACTATATAAAGCCTAGTACATAGCATGACATACATGATAAACCCTATCACTGAGGCATAGGGTATCTTATCGATGTTCACTCTTTCTTTAGGAGTCTTTAGGGACATACTCCTAGAAAGCTATATCCCATGTCTCATCGGTATAAGACATCTCTTGGAATTTTTCATTCCAAACCTTTTGGTAATAATATATTTGTACTTGAATTGGGACAAGCTAAGTAACATCTTAGATCTATCTCCATAGATCTGAATCCCCAAGATATAGGATGCTTCCCCTATGTCCTTCAGGGAGAAGTGTCTAGATAACTAAGTTTTTATTGTGGATAGCATTCCTACATCATTCCCAATAATCAGGATGTTATCCACATATAACACCAAAAAGGTGATAGCGCTCCCACTTACCTTCCGGTATATACAAGACTCATCTTCATTTTTAAAAAAGTCATAAGATTTGATCGCCTCATCAAATTTTATGTTCTAACTTCAGGAAATTTGCTTTAGTCTATAAATGGACCTAAGCAACCTACACACTTTGTTTGGGTAGTCCTTGGACATGAATCCCTTAGGCTGTATTACATACACCTCTTCCTCGAGATTGCCATTGAGAAATACGGTCTTCATGTCCATTCGCTAGATCTCATAATCATAGTGTGCTGCAATAGTCAATAGAATTCGGATGGATTTTAGCATAGCTACGGGCGAGAAGGTTTCATCATAGTCAATACCTTGCCTTTGATGATACCCTTTAGCCACTAGCATTGTTTTATAGGTCTCTACCTTTCCATCTACTCCGATCTTCTTTTTGAAGATCCACTTACAACCGATGGGTACAATACTCTCGGGTGCATCAACTAGGTTCCAAACCTTGTTGGAGTATATGGAATGTTTGGAAATCTTTGGGGGTGACATCACATGTGCAACGAAAGAACAGAAAACAAAATCCCCTATTCCTAAAGAGATGTTCGCCATCGTGCGAAGATTAGTGCGTAAAATCCATAAAACTTAAAATGGCATATAGTAAAGATTATGTTGCCTAGGGAGATTGTATATCCTTGAATCCTTGCATATCTCTAGGAGAGAGTGAAGGAGGTCAAGTGCCCTCCTCTCTAGTGATGATCCATATAGCAGGGCTATGACAACGCTCCTCCAAACTCCAGGACTACTATAAGGTAGAGAGGGGGAGGAGAATAAGAGAGGCAAGCAAAAGCTCTAGCCTATGAACCACTGAATCCCTCCTATTTATAGAGGTCCCCTATCAAACCCTAATAGATCCTCCCTTATTGGGTATTGGAACTGCATCTAACTGCCCAAGCCTATTAGATTAGTGGATCTCTATCTATTAATCTCTCATGGGCTCTTATTGGATCTCATCCATAGGATCTAATAATTCAGGGATTTATTGAATATCCAATAAGACAAGGGCTCCGGTAGATATCTCATATCTGTACCTCTACTCATCGTAATACCTACCATATGTGTATGACCCTCTAGGCTCAATATCGAGCTGGCCATGAGTCATACCTGTCAGAACTCATTCTGGCTTAGTGAATTATTATCTCCATAATAATTCACTCAACTCATCAACTACGGACGTACTAGGCCACTACGCCGTAACCCCCAGATAATATAGGGGAATCCAATACATTGGACTTGTGTATCCTCTGTTACCATGTACCTATGATCTCTCATCCATCTAATATCCCAGAGACCGTATACCGAGCATGGTGCTGTCAAACCCATACAGTTTCTACTCGAGACTTGCTCTAATTAGATTCTCCCAGAGAACTCTTTCTCTCTCAATCTGAATGACCTTGGTCAGGGATTTGTCTGAGCAAGAACACATGAGATATTCC
Source organism: Musa acuminata AAA Group (assembly GCF_036884655.1). Lineage (NCBI taxonomy): Eukaryota > Viridiplantae > Streptophyta > Magnoliopsida > Zingiberales > Musaceae > Musa > Musa acuminata. The sequence continues at coordinate 15,763,271 of NC_088335.1, read as the reverse complement.
TCTCATGACACCAAGAGTGGATGATCCTCTATTGACACTCAATAGCCCTCGTAAGGTTGACTGCCACTCTCAATGACCATTTGTACTAGATTTGGGACATCCAAACCTATAAGTCTAGTATCAAAGAATGGAGCACTCATACAGGACATCCTTGGTGTCTTAATTCTAAGGACCAGATACACCATTGGGACTACAGAATCACTGTTTGACAATAAGGTATCATCAACCATCTAGCATTCCGTAAGCAGATCAATCAGTGAACTCATTCTCTAATGGGCACCTGTACTATATTTCTAGTATCCCCACACGAGTAGCTATGTGACCAGCAGCATCCATCATATGGACGGGTATACAACACACCAATCTATTTGGTTATCTTAATGTCCTTCTCGAGTAACCTATGACTAGGATTATTTAGGATTTGTGTTTAAAGGTGAATCGATCTCATTATGGTGATCTCATCACGATTCGATTTTGTTAGAACCCTTGTAGATTCTAAACTTGGGGTTGATCTCTTTAGGGGATCGGCCTCCTTGGAACTCTATAGGGGTTCCTCCCTCCAAGTTACTGCTCAAAGGCTGCAGAAAAGATTCATCTATTGCTTATCAAAAGAGGAGAAATACATGGCTATTTATAAGGTTTCTAAACCCTAACTCCTAATATGACTCCTACTCAAGACTCTTACTTCTAACCAACTCCTAATAGGACTTCTACTCAAGACTCCTATTCCTTTACAACTCCTAATTCTTCTCTAAGAAACAACCTCCTAACCCTAGCCGGCCTCTTCACCTCTTTAATAGGGGTCAGCTTAGGTAGGTTTTACATGAATGTCCCTCTCAATTAGGACTCTCCTAGCTAGAGTCCTAACAGACCCGCCCTCTTCAAATCAACTTCAAGCCCTCAATGATGGTCCTCAATAGCTATTTTTTAGACCAATCAGGAGTTTGATTTGATAACCTTTTAAACCTGGTTTGGTACTCCTGAATGGTAGAGGTTTGTCGGATCTTTGCTAGTAGTTGTCCGTCAATATTCTCGTAATCGGTTGGTCTGAAGCGGATTAGCAGTCCTTCTTTGAATTGTCGCCATGAAAGGACTCCATAAGTATGTTCAAACTAGTCAAACCACTGTATAGCATCCCCTTCAAGATGTATAGCTGTAATTTTCACCATAGATGCATCCGCAGTTTTATGGTACCGAAAATATCGCTCCGCGCATGAGATCCAACCAATTGGGTCTCCTTCTTCCCATCTAGGGAAGTCCACTCTCATGCATTGATAGTTGGGGTTGGTCATAGAGCTTCCCCTCTCTTGGAAGTCATATCTTCGGGCTTGGTGCGATTGGGCAAAGCTCTCTCCTTGATGTGATTTCTTCGGGCTTAGTGGTCGGCCCAATCTGAGTTCGGTAAAGAGCGTCCGAATCTTATCCTCCATTCGCGCCTCGAAGGCTTCGAATTTAGCATTGATTACCTCCTCAGATGCCATAGTATATGCCACCAAATCTGTGATGTTAAGATCTCTCTTTTGTTGTCGGGTTAAAAGCATGTATTGGTTGAGAGAGGTGATGGTCGAAAGGGTTGGTGGATTGGTGGATGTAGGCTACGGTTTAGGCTTGTTTTGTGGCTATTTTGGGTGCAGTTTGAGAGTGTGGTTTGGTGGAGTTTTAGGGCTGTAGATGAAAGTTTTGGATCTGTGGTAAATGGTAGGAAAGGTTTGATAGAAATTAGTGGAAGTTGCAGCAAGTATGTGCTGTCTTGTAAGAGTAGAATTGTCGTCGAAGAAACAATGGTTTCTCAACGTAATTTCCACCAAAAACTTGAGAGAATTGAGAAGGGAATTGATAGCAAAATCACAGTTTATATGACAGCAAGGATATCTAATTTAATCAAGAATATTTTGGCAGTATAAAAGCAAGGAAATTGGTGCAAGTTGCGATTGTAGAATTCTCGTCGAAAAATTTCAACGGGCTACGACGAAAATTTACAGTAACACAAAATCATTTTTAGAGATGAATTTCTTAATAGATCAATCTTAGATAGAAGCCAAGATGATCTATGAAGTGTATAAGAAATTTCATTCAAAAAAGATTGTAAATAGATGGGTTAAGGCAACAATATGCGGTTGAAATTTTCTCCAGCACATATTTTTAAGTATAGCAGATTGGACGTAAAAGATCAGTAGTTTATATTGAGAATTTTTTGATGAAACCAAAGGAAAATCCACTGTTAGGAAGTGTCAAAGCTATCATAAAAATTTTGTAGAGATTTGGATAGAAACAACGTAGTATCAAGATCAAACGAACAGTACTATGCTGCTGAAATTTTATAGTGCAGATTTTCAAGTATAGAAGATTAGACGTAAAATATCAATGGTTTATATTGAGAATTTTTTAACAAAACTAAAGAAAATCTGCTGTTATGAAATGTCAAATATGTCATAAAAATTTTGTAGAGATTTGGATAGAAAAAACATAGTAGCAAGATCAAACAGACGATGCTATACGGTTGAAATTCTGCAATGTATCTTTTGTCGTAGAGATGAAAACTTTATGACAAAAAGTTTATGCAGCAATATTAGAATAATTTTTTTTAGGATTTTCAAATAAGGATAACTAAATTGTAGTAGCAGTAAGGTAGAAAATCAGAACCTGTTGCAATTCACGGGGAGATCAATGGATGATCCGTGGTGGTGGAGATGACGGTGAAATTTGGCGACGATCTTTTAAGCAATTGTGGGAATTGCTTTGGACGGTTGTTGAGGGTTGATGGATGGCTGTGGAAGGGCAGCGAGACACCAAGAACACTGCTCTTATACCAGGTGTTAGAACCCTTGCAGATTCTAAACTTGGGGTTGATCTCTTTAGGGGATCGACCTCCTTGGAACTCTATAGGGGTTCCTCCCTCCAAGTTGCTGCTCAAAGGCTGCAGAAAAGATTCATCTATTGCTTATCAAAAGAGGAGAAATACATAGCTATTTATAGGGTTTCTAAACCCTAACTCCTAATAGGACTCCTACTCAAGACTCCTACTTCTAACCAACTCCTAATAGGACTTCTACTCAAGATTCTTATTCCTTTACAACTAATTCTTCTCTAAGAAACAACCTCCTAACCCTAGCCGGCCTCTTCACCTCTTTAATAGGGGTCGACTTAGGTAGGTTTTACATGAATGTCCCTCTCAATTAGGACTCTCTTAGCTAGAGTCCTAATAGATTTCCATTGCACAGATCTAAGGACATCACAATATATACATGCATATATGCAATAGTCAATATAAATTGATAAATGCTAATATATAATAAGCAAAAAGATTCCGTGTCAAGTCACACATGCCATCACTCACGTGATTGGCTTGTTGGGCACTTATAACTAGTAATCTCCCACTTGACCTAAAGCCAATCACCTATGTGTCTGATCTCCATCATACCCCTGTGATGCTCAAAGACAATTTGAGACAATAGCTTTGTTAGTAGATCTATAATGTTATCTTCGGATGAGACCCGGGTTCCCTTATTTAACACAATTTGAGACCCCTACAACTCTTTCCACTACTACATCTCCTCGGGGTCATGATCTCTCTAATAAGTTAGAACCTCCTCAGAATACTTCTGATGAGACTCGGGTTTCCTTATTTAAGCAATCGCCTCGTAGTTGTCGCAATATAAGGAATCGGTTCCTCGCTACCCGGCACGACTCCTAGATCTATAATGAACTTTTTCATCCAAACTCTCTCCTTTGCTGCCTCTACTGCAACAATGTACTCTACTTCTGTGGTCGAATCAGTAGTAGTATCTCGCTTGGAACTCTTCCAGCATACTGCTCCTCTATTCAGGGTATACACAAACCCCGAATTCGACTTGTTATCATCGACATCGGACTGAAAACTTGAGTCCGTGTAGCCTTCAACCTTGAGGCTATTACCTTCATATACTAGTAAAAGATCCTTAGTCCTTCTTAAGTACTTAAGGATACACTTTACTGTTTTCTAGTGCTCCAAGCCTAGATCCGCCTGATACCTGCTCATGACACTTAGAATATGCGCTATATCAGGCCTAGTATATAGCATGACATACATGATAGAACATATCGCTGAGGCATAAGGTATCATATCCATGTTCGCTCTTTCTTCAAGAGTCTTTGGGGACATACTCCTAGAAAGCGATATCCCATGTCCCATTGGTATGAGATATCTCTTGAAAATTTTCAAGCCAAACCTTTTGATAATGATTTTTATATACCTGGACTGGGACAAGCCAAGTATTCTCTTGGATCTATCTCTATAGATCCGAATCCCCAAAATATAGGATGCTTCCTGTGATGGAGAAGTGTCTAGATAAGCAAGTCTTTATTGTGGATAGCATTCCTACATCATTCCCAATGATCAGGATATCATCCATATATAATACCAAAAAGGTGATAGCGCTCCCACTTACCTTCCTGTATACACAAGGCTCATCTTCGTTCTTAATAAAGTCATAAGATCTGATTACCTCATCAAATCTTATGTTTCAACTTTGGGAAGCTTGCTTTAGTCCATAAATGGATCTAAGCAACCTGCACACCTTATCTGGGCAGTCCTTGGACATGAACTCCTCGGGTTGTATCATATACACCTCCTCCTCGAGGTTCCCATTGAGGAATGCGGTTTTCCTATCCATCTGCCAGATCTCATAATTATAGTGTGCTGCAATAGCTAATAGAATTCGGATGGATTTTAGTATTGCTACGGGTAAGAAGGTTTCGTCATAGTCAACACCTTGCCTTTGACGATACCTCTTAGCCACAAGCCTTGTTTTATAGGTCTCTACCTTTTCATCTACTCCAATCTTTTCCTTAAAGATCCACTTGCAACCGATGGGTACAATACCTTCGGGCACATCAACTAGGTTCATAACCTTGTTGGAGTACATAGAATCTATCTCAGAATTCATGGCTTCTTGTTACTTCCTGGAGTTTATTCTCATAATAGCCTCTTCGTCGGTCTAAGGATCAATGTCCTCATCATCCTCTCACCTAATATGTCCCACATATCTCTCAGGAGGATAGTATACTCTGCGAGACCTACGTAAAGTTGGAACTTATGTATTAGGTACCCGAATAGACTTGGGCTGTAGAGTGGTACTTGAGCTAGGTTCTCCAACCTCACTTAACTCTATCATGCTCCCACTGTCTCTGCCAAGAATGTGTTCCTTTTCAATGAACATCACTCTTTTAACTACAAAGACCTTTTGGTCCTCGAGATGATAGAAATAATACTCACAAGTTTCCTTAGGGTATCCTATGAACTTGCACAGCTCCGTCCTTGATTCCAACTTATAGGGGTTGTGTCTTTTAACGTGGATAGGGCAGCCCCAAATCTTAACAACCTTAAGATCGGGCTTCTTCTTTTTCCATATCTCATATGGTGTAGACACTACCGACTTAGTTGGAACTCCGTTCAGAAAGTAAGCTACGGTCTCTAGGGCATATCCTCAGAATGAGATGGGTAGGTCAGTAAAACTCATCATGGACCGTACCATATCTAAGTGTTAGAATTTCTCCTTTTAGATACACCATTGAGTTGAGGTGTATAAGAAGGTATCCGTTGGGATAAAATCCTATGGTCCTTGAGGAACTAGGTAAACTCTGTACTTAAGTACTCACCTCATCGATCTGATCGAAGAGTCTTGATACTCTTTCCAATCTGGTTCTCCACTTCATTCTTATACTCTCTGAATTTCTCAAAGGCCTCGGACTTATACTTCATTAAGTACACATATCCATACCTTAAGAAATCATCAGTGAATGTAATGAAGGAGTAACCACCAATGGCATGAGTTGACATGAGTCCACATACATCACTATGTATGAGTTCCAACAACTCAATGGCTCTCTCTAGTTCCACTAAATAGAGAGTTGGTCATTTTTCCACCAAGGCAAAGCTCGCAAGTTGCATATGACTCATAGTCGAATGGATCTAGATATCCATTCGTTAGTAATTTTTAATCCTTCCTTCATGGATGTGACCTAGCTTACAATGCCAAAAGTATGCACTATTCATCTCATTTCGTTTCCTCTTAGACACACTTACATTCATGATATATGGAGTAGTGTGTAGTATAAACAAACTATTATGCAATGTTCCTTTTGTGATAATCTAATTATCTAATAATATTGAACAACCATTGTTCTCAAAAACTAATTTATATCTACTAACTATCAAACATAAAATGGAAATAATATTTTTGATAATAGAAGGAACAAAATAACATGCATCTAATGCAATAATAGCTCCATCAAGCAGATGTAGGGTGACCTCGCCAATAGCTACTACAACAACTTTTGCTCCATTGCCCATCTTAAGGTCCATATTGCTTCTCGCTAATCTCCTAGGTCTTACCAGAACCTGCAACGAATTGCATATATGATAAGCACTATCGGTATCCAATACCTATGTATTATTAGAAGAGTTTGACAAATAGAGACTGATTATGAATGTACCTGAAGCTTCCCCAAGCTTCTATTTCGCCCTCTCTACAAGGTACTCTTTGTAGTTTCTCTTCTAGTGTCCATATTTGTCGAAGTGGAAGCACTGGCCTTTGTCCTTTATCAGGTCTTTCTTAGCAACCTTTGCTTTACCCGGTTTGCCCTTGCCCTTGCCCTTCCTAAAGGACTTTTCTTCTTTCCTTTTCTTTCTGGTCTCACTAGTGTAGAGAACTGGCTTCTCTTTCTTGATAGTGATCTCTGCCTCTCTCAATATATTGAGGAGCTCTGGGAGAGTCATCTCAAGCTTGTTCATATTAAAATTCATTATGAACTATGAAAATAAATCTGGTAGGGACCGAAGCACAATGTCCATAGACAAGTTATCCTCTAGGACTATTCCTAGACTTGTGAGTTTCTCTATCCACTCAATCATTTTTAGGACATGGTTTTGAATCGGTGTCCCCTTAGTCATCTTAGCTCAGAAGAGGCTCTTGGATATCTCATATCGCTGAGTCCTTCCCTATTCCTCAAATAGTTTACGGACATGTAGTAGTATGGATTTGGCATCCATCTTTTCATGTTGTCTCTAAAACTCAGGAGTCATAGAGCCCAACATGTAACACTGAGCAAGAGTAGAGTCATCAATGTACTTCACATAGCAAGTGATCTAATCCTTGCTTGCCTCTTCCTCGGGTGTAGGCATCACTGTATCAATGACGTACATGATTTTCTCCGCTGTGAGAATAATTCTCAAGTTACGGAGCTAATCCGTATAATTTAGACCAGTGAGGCGGTTGACATTAAGTATGCAACGTAAGGGATTTGAAAGCAACATTTTCTAAAAATAAAGATATAGTGGAAATAAATAACATGCAGATTTTACAAAAATAAATAATCAAGATATGAGCTTCTATCTTAATATGCTCCTACTATTTTACTTGCTAGTCACGCGACACCCTCAGCATGTGAAACGGAAGTCTCTGGCATACTTCTAGTAGGGATCAGGATCCAATTAGCATCTTAGTGTAACCTCGAGAGACTCGACCAATCACATTAAGCCTAAAAGGTAGGCAACTCTTATCGATCACAACTCCTTGTGATTCCCGTCATGTTAGACTTCCGAATCACCATGGTCTCGAGGGACTCGACCAACAATGATGCTTGGTTAAGTCAACACCATCGTTACAAGATGAGTATGATTCGATGATATACCCTCAAGGGACTCGACCAAGCATACCATGTCCTCAGGTCACCGGTGACATCTCTATGTCATAGGCAAGATAGTGAATCGCGATATAGGTGAGCCTTGAGGAACTCAACCAACTTAACCTACATCGAAAATTGGTCCCTACTTATAACGATGGAAGGCCATATGGGTCAATCTAATTGCCTCACATTTACCGACTTAATATTATCGAGTGAGGGGTTTCTATGATTTGGTCTCATAAATGATATGTCACACATATACATATTTAATATATATCTACATCGCATGTAAATATATATACAGATCTAGTAGGTGTATAAGCAATCACACCAAATGGTCATGGACCATAACCTAATTTGATCAGGCCTGAGCCAGTGGGCCTAATCACTTACATCAAGATCTATGTATGTAGCGGTATATCTCCATGCCCTGTGATCATCCTTCTCGTCCTCATCAGTTCCATCGACATCTCGACGCATCTCCATGCATCATGATCGTCTGCCTCATGGGTCCCGCTCTCGCTTTCATGCTCCCACTACGCCTCCTCGTGTGATTACAACTTAATCATAGGTACGTAGGCCCGACAATAAACGAGAAATAAAATGGAGGCTCGCAGGCCCCAATAATAATAATCACAAGTACACACATCACACGATTCATGATCAACCATCCACACATTATACATCACATATATAAATCACCATCATGTAGGACTACTAGATAATAATAAAATAATAATCAATTAAATATTTTAATTAATTAATATTTTCTAAAATCAGGGTCATATAGGAAATTTTTTGAATTCTTAGGGGCATTTTCATAATTTGGATAAAAGAATAGAATTGAAATTTCTCAAATTCACAAGGGCAAAACTATCTTTTTTGCCCAAAACCCTAATACCCTCTCCCTCTCCTTTGCTGTTGCTATTGCCGCCACCGCCACCTTGCCGGCGGCGACTTGTGTGGTGGGGGGCGAGGGCGTTGCCTTACCGGGCAACGCTCGCAAGCGGTGGTGCTGCCTTACCGGGCAATCGCCCTTGCGAGGAGTTTTGTCCGTGGGAGCAGCGGTCGTAGGCGTCGCTGCCCTACAACGCATCACTTGGCGGGATAAGCGGTCGCTGGCGCCGTTGCCTCGCGGTGCCTCTGCCTGCGGGCTGCCAGCCCTATAGGCCGCAAGCCTACTGCAAGTAGGCCATCGGCCGGCTATTGCAGGCACATCGATTGCGCATGCGCCGGTGCTATGCTGCTTAGCTGCAGTTATGGCTCTAGGTGGCTGAACGCACGTAGATCGAGGGAAGCAACTATTGTTGCCCTTCCTCGCTTTTGCGTCAATGATTTTGACATCAAAAGTTTCTCCAAAACATAATACAAGTAGTTCAAAATCAATCTATCGCACGAACAACCTAGCTCTGATACCATTGTTAGGAAATCTTTGGGGGCGACATCACATGCGCAGCGGAAGAATATAAAACAAAATCCCTTATTCCAAAAGAGATGCTCATCGTCCTGCAAAGATTAATGCACAAAATCCGTGAAACTTAAAATTGTATATAGTAAAGATTGTGCTACCTAGGAAGATCGTATATCCCTGAATCCTTGCATATCGCTAAGAGAGGGTGAAGGAGGTCAAGCGCCCTTCTCTCTAATAGTGATTCACATAGCAGGGTTGTGACGACGCTCCTCTAAACTTCGGGCCTACTCTGAAGTGGAGAGGGGGAGGAGAATAGGAGAGGCAAGCAAAAGCTCTAGCCTATGAGCCACAAAATCCCTCCTATTTATAGAGGTCCCCTATCAAACCCTAATGGATCCTCCCCTATTGAGTATTGGATCTGCATCCAACTACCCAAGCTTTTTAGATTAGTGGATCTCTATCCAATAATCTCTCATGGCTCTTATTGGATCTCATCCATATGATACAATAATTCAGGAGCTTATTAGATATTCAATAAGATAGGGGCTCTGATAGATATCTCATATCCGTACCTCTACTTATCGCAGTGCCTACCATATATGTGTGACCCTCTAGGCCTAATATCGAGCTAGCCGTGAGTCATACCTATCAGAACTCCTTCTAGCTTAGTGAATTATTATCTCCATAATAATTCACTCGACTCATCGACTGCAGACGTACTAGGCCACTATCCCGTAGTCCCCAAACGATACAGGGGAATCCAATCCATTGTACTTGTCTATCCTCAGTTACCATGTACCTATAGTCCATCATCAATCTAATATCCCAGAGACCGTATATCGGGCATGGTGTTGTCAAACCCATATGGTTTCTACTCGAGTCTTGCTCTAATCGGATTCTTCGGGAGAACTCTTTCTCTCTCAATCCGAATGACCCTAGCTTAAGATTTGTTTGAGCAAGAACACATGGTATATTCCTCAAATGACACCGAGAGTGGATGATCCTCTATCGGCACTCAATAGCTCTCGTAAGGTTGACTACCACTCCCAATGACCGGTTGTACTAGATCTGGGACATCCAAACCTATAAGTCCGGTATCAAAGAATGGAGCATTCATACAGGACATCCATGGTGTCTCAAGTCTAAGGACCAGATACACCACTGGGACTACGAAATCGCTGTCTGACAATCAGGTATCATCAACTATCCAGCATTCCGTAAGTGAATCAATTAGTTAACTCATTCTCTAATGAGCACCTGCACTGTATCCCTAGTGTCCCCACATGAGCAGCCATGAGACCAGCTGCATCCATCATATAGATAAGTATATAGCACACTAGTCTGTCTGATTATCTCGATATCCCTCTCAAGTAACCTATGACCAGGATTATTTAGGATCTTTGTTTAAAGGTGAATCAGTCTCATTATCGTGATCTCATCATGATCCAATTTTCATTGCACAGATCCAAGGACATCACAATATATACATGCATATATGCAATAGTCAATAAAAAGTGATAAATATCAAAATATAATAAGCAAAAAGATTCCGTGTCAAGTCACACGTGCCATCACTCACTTGATTTACTTGCTTGGCACCTATGACTAGTATGGAATCCATCTCAGAATTCTTGGCTTCTTACCACTTTTCGGATTCTATACTCGTAATAGCCTCCTTGTAGGTTTGAAGATCAATATCCTCAACATCCTTTCTTTTAATATATCTCACATATCTCTCAAGAGGATGGGATACTCTACCGGATCTATGTAAAGTCGGAACTTATGTGCTAGGTACCTGAATAGACTCGAGCTGTTGAGTGGTGCTTAAGCTAGGTTCTCCAACCTCGCTCAATTCTATCATGCTCCCATTATCTCTGCCAAGAATGTGTTCCTTCTCAAGGAATACTGTTCTCTTGGCTATAAAGACCTTTTGGTCCTCGGGATGATAGAAATAATACCCATAAGTTTCCTTGGGGTATCCCACAAACTTGCATCGCTCCATTCTCGATTCCAACTTATCAGGGTTGTGTCTTTTAACATATGTAGGGCAGCCCCAAATCTTAATAACCTTAAGATCGAACATTTTCCCTTTCCATATCTTATATGGTGTAGATACTATCGACTTAGTTGGAACTCTGTTTAGAAGGTAAGCTATAGTCTCTAGGGCGTATCCCCAGAATGAGATGGGTAGGTCAGCGAAACTAATCATGGATCGCACAATATCTAATAGTGTATGATTCCTCCTTTCAGATATACCATTGAGTTGAGATGTATAAGGAGGTGTCTATTGGGATATAATTTTATTGTCCTTGAGGAACTGGGTGAACTCTATACTCAAGTACTCACCTCCTCGATCTGATCAAAGAGTCTTGATACTCTTTCCAGTATGGTTCTTCACTTCATTCTTATACTCTCTGAATTTCTCAAAGGTCTCGAACTTGTACTTCATCAAGTACACATGTCCATACCTTGAGAAATCATCAGTAAAAGTAATGAAGTAGGAGTAACCACCTATAACATGAGTTGACATGGGTCCACATATATCACTATGTATGAGTTCCAGTAGCTCAGTGGCTCTCTCTCTAGTTCCACAAAAAGAAGAGTTGGTTAGTTTTCCACGAAAGCAAGGCTCGCAAGTTGCATATGACTCATAGTCGAATGGATCTAAATATTCATCCTTTAACAACTTTTGGATCTTTCCCTCATGGATATGACCTAGCCTACAATGTCATAAGTATGCACTGTTCACCTCATCTCGTTTCCTTTTGGACACACTTACATTCATGATATGTGGAGTAGTGTCTAGCATGAATAAACTATTATGCAATGTTTCTCTTGTGATGATCTCTTCATCTAATAATATTAAACAATCATTATTCTCAAAAACTAATTTATATCCACTAACTGTCAAACATGAAATGGAAATAATATTTTTGATAATAGAAGGAACAAAATAGCATACATCCAATGTAATAATAGCTCCATCAGGCAGATGTAAGGTGACCTCGCTAACAGTTACTACAGTAACTTTTGCTCTATTGTCCATCTTAAGGTCTATCTCGCCTCTTGCCAATCTCCTAGTTCTTACCAGAACCTACAACGAATTGCAAATATGTTAAGCACTACGGGTATCCAATACCCATGTGTTATCATAAGAGTCTAACAAATGGAGACTGATCATGAATGTACCTGAAGTTCCTCCAAGCTTCTATTTCGCCCTCTCTACAAGGTATTCTTTACAGTTTCTCTTCTAGTGCCCATCTTTGTTGTAGTGGAATCACTAGCCTTTGTCTTTTGTCAGGTCTTTCTTAGCAATATTTATTTTACCCGGTTTGCCCTTTCCCTTGCCCTTCTTAAGGGAATTTTCTGCTTTCATTTTCTTTCTGATCTCACCAGTATAAAGAACTAACTTCTCTTTCTTGATAGTGCTCTCTGCCTCCCTCAACATATTGAGGAGCTCAAGGAGAGTCACCTTAAGCTTGTTCATATTAAAATTCATTATGAATTGTGAAAAGAAATCTAGTGGGGATTGAAGCACAAGATTCACACATACGTTATCCTCTAGGACCATTCCTAGACCTGTGAGTTTCTTTATTCACTCAATCATCTTTAGGATATGGTTTTAAACTGGTGTCCCCTCAGTCAAACTATCGCGGAAGAGGCTCTTGGATATCTCATATCACAAAGTCTTTCCCTATTCCTCAAATAGTTTACGGACAAGTATGAGAATGGATTTGATATCCATCTTTTCATGCTGTCTCTGTAACTTAGGAGACATGAAGCTCAATATGTAACACTGAGTAAGAGTGGAGTGATCTATGTACTTTACGTAGTGAGCAATCTCATCCTCGCTTGCCCCTCCCTCGAGCATAGGCATCATTATATCAAGGACATGCATGATTTTCTCTGTCGTGAGAATAATTCTCAAGTTGCGGAGCTAATCCGTATAATTCAGACAGTGAGGCGGTTAACATTTAAGTATGCCACATAAGGGATTTAAAAGCAATATTTTTTGAAAATAAAGATGCAGCAGAAATAAATAATATGCAGATTTTATAAAAAAATAAATAATCAAGATATGGACTTCTATTTTAATCTAATCTCACTATTTTACTAGCGAGTCACGTGACACCCTCAACATGTGAAACGAAAGTCTCCAACAGACTTCTAGTGGGGATCGAGATCCAATCAGCATCTTAATATAACCTCGAGGGACTCAACCAATCACACTAAGCTCGAAAGGTAAGCAACTCTTGTCGATCACAACTTCTTATGATTCCCATCCTATTCGGCCTCCGAACCACTATGGTCTTAAGGGACTTGACCAACCATGATGTTCAATTAAGTCAACACCATCGTTACAAGATGAGTCTGATTCGATGATATACCTGTTAGGACTCTAGCTAGGAGAGTCCTAATTGAGTTTCATTGAAAGGGGCATTCATGTAAAACCTACCTAACCGACCCCTATTAAAGAGGTGAAGAGGCCGGCTAGGGTTAGGGTTAGTTGGGAGGTTGCTTCTTCGAGTAGGAGTCTTATTAGAAGTTGGTTAGAAGTAGGAGTCCTATTAAGAGTTAGGGTTTAGAAGCCCTATAAATATTCATATATTTATCCTCTTTTGACAAGGAATAGATGAATCTTTTTAGCAACATTTGAGTAGCAACTTGGAGGAGAGAACCCCTATAGAGTTCCAAGGAGGCCGATCCCCTAAAAAGATCAACCCAAGCTTAGAATCTGCTAGGGTTCTATCACTTGGTATTAGAATAGCATTCTTGGCATCTTGCAGCCCTTCCATAGCCATCCATCAGCCCTCCACAGTTGCCCAAAGCAATTCCTACAATTGCTTAAAAGATTATCGCCGAATTCCGCCGTCATCTCTACCACCACGGATCATCCTTTGATCTCCCCGTGAATTACAATAGGTTTTGGTTTCCTACCTTACTGCTATCGTAATTTATTTATCCTTATTCAAAAATCTAAAAATAAATTGTTCTTATATTGTTGCATAAACTTTTCGTCGCAAAGTTTTCATCTCTACGATAAAAGATGCACTATAGAATTCCAACTGCATAACACAGATTTTTTGATTTCACTACTATATTTTTTCTTTCCAAATCTCTACAAAATTTTTATGATAGCTTTGAAACTTCCTAATAGTGGATTTCCCTTTGGTTTCATTAAAAAATTCTTAATATAAACTACTGATCTTTTACGTCCAAGCTGCTAGATGCACTGTAGAAATATAACCGTATAACATAGTTTGTTTGATCTTGCTACTGTATTTTTTCTATCCAAATCTCTACAAAAGTTTTATGACAGCTTTGACACTTCCTAGCAGCAGATTTTTCTTTAGTTTCGTTAAAAAATTCTTAATATAAACTACTAATCTTTTACATCCAACCTGCTAGATGCACTATAGAATTTCAACTGCATAGCACAGTTTGTTTAATCTTGCTACTGTATTTTTTCTTTCCAAATCTCTACAAAATTTTTACGACAGCTTTGACACTTCCTAATAGTATATTTTCCTTTAGTTTTATCAAAAAATTCTCAATATAAACCACTAAGTTTTTACGTTAAAGCTGCTATACTTTAGACGTAAAAATCTACTGCAGTACCTTTCCGTGATCCTCAATTTTTCTGAACCTTCCACCACCCTATGCCATTAACCCATCAACAAAAAAAAGATAAGAACATCTTTGATCTATAGGCATATTCTATGGCTTCTGAAGATCCAATTGATGCCAAATTTGAAGCATGGGAATCTCGGATTGAATTGCAGCTTGAATCGTGGCTTGAATCGTGCTTGGAGGACAAATTGCGTGCTTTGTTTGCAGAATTCAGAATTGGACAATTTTCGAGTCCAATCAAATTTCAGTAAGGAGATAGTTCAGGAGGCCTCCAGAGAAGGAGAGACAATCCTCAGACATGCTTCAGCCACACATGAGGGTGGACTTCCCGTGATGGGAAGAAGGAGACCCGACGGGGTGGATTTCGCACGCCGAACATTACTTTTGCTATTACCAATGTCGGATGATGCTATGGTGGAAATACTATCATCCGCTTTAAAGGAGATGTTATTCAATAGTACGATTGGCTGGAATACAATCATGGGGCTCCGACATGGAATCAATTTAAGAACTCACTACTGAATCGTTTTGGACCTATGAAGTACGAAAATATTGATGATCAACTCGCAAAGATTCGACAAACCTCTACGATTCAAGAGTACCAAATTAGGTTTGAGAAGCTATCCTACCTTGCTTATGATTGAACTAACCATCAATTGGTAGGAACATTTATCGAAGGACTCAAGCCAGAGATAAAAGGGGAGGTTAAGGTGCGGTAGCTTCGTACATTAACAGTTGCGATTTCTTTCTCTTGAATACAAGAAGAACGACTCAACCAAGATGCTCAGAGGATAAAAACATCTCCTAGGCCCATGGCATATAAACCTACTTCTGCACTCAATTATCCTTTGCTGACAAAAAAATTGATAAGAGAAGATCTACGTGACCGATCAACAAAGGGTCATTATTTGCATTGCGATGAGCCATGGAACCACGATCATTGCTGTAAAAGGGGTCACCTCCTACTGATTGAACCTCTTGAAGACATGGAGGAGGAGGTCAAGGAGCATAAGGAAGAGGTCGTGGATGAAGAGCATCCATCGGTCGATATTACGATGTATGCCCTTGCCGGTTACGCGAACCTGCAAACGATGAAAGTGGGAGGACTTCTGAAGCAACAACCTATCACCATTCTTATTGACACCGGGAGCACTAATAATTTTATAAATAGCAAGATTTCTATCCGGATGGACTTACCTATATAGAACTATAGTAGGTTTGACATTAAGGTCACCGATGGATGAATTTTGACATGTGATCATAGGTGCCCGCGGGTGAAACTATTGTTGTAGGATCAAGAGATAATTGCAGATTTCTTCCTCCTTCCTCTTGATGATTATGAGACCGCGCTCGACATCGAATGGCTGACAACATTAGGTGATATTTTTTAAAATTTTATGTAACTAATTATGAAATTTTATAGTAAGGGGAAACAGGTGATACTGCACGGAAAATATGAGAGCGACGTAATGATGATTTGCACACAACGAATGGAGAAGGTTTTGCACAAAGCATGCAATGGATTTTTTATACAACTTGAGCAGCAAACTAAGAGAGAGCCAATAGAATTTGAAGATCTAAACCTACTTCCTTTGCTTGCTGAATTTTCAGATATATTTGATGAACCGCATAACCTACCTCCTACCTATCAGCATGAACATTGTATACCGATTTTTTGGGGCAAACATCCAGTAAATACTCAACCATATCAGTATCTACATCTCTAGAATGATGAAATAGAAAATATTGTAAATGAGATGCTTGAAATAGGAGTTATTCAGCCAAGTTGCAACCCCTACTCTTCACTGGTGCTCCTTATATGAAAGAAGGACGGAAAATGGCGAATGTGTGTTGATTATCGAGCTCTCAACGGCATAACCGTCAAGGACAAATACCCTATTTCAATAGTAGATGAATTGATTGGTGAATTAAAGGGAGCATGAGTCGTCACAAAGCTGGACCTTCGATCCGGGTATCATCAAATACGAGTGTGCAAAGAAGACATACCGAAAACCACCTTTCGAACACACAACAGCCACTACAAATTTTTGGTAATGCCCTTTGGTCTCACCAATGCTCCCTCCACTTGCCAAAGCCTTATTAATGATATTTTTCAGAATTATCTTCGTAAGTTTGTGCTGGTTTTCTTTGATGATCTCCTTATTTACAGCCCTTCTCTTGAAAGTCATTTTCAACACTTACTTGTTTTGATGATTTTGCGAGAACATGTTCTTTTTGTCAAAAAATTGAAGTGCGGTTTTCTTCAATATAAGGTAAAATATCTTAAGCATATCATATCAGAGGAAGGTATGGTGGTGGACCCCTCCAAAGTTGAAGCAATGCAGAACTGGTCGACCTTGAGGAACATAAAATCGCTACATGGTTTTCTCGATTTAACAGGCTACTACCACAAGTTCATGAAAAACTATGGAAACATCAGTGCAACCCTTCTTTATTGAAAAAAGATGCTTTCCAATGGTCAGACAAAGCCACCACTACCTTCGATGAGCTCAAAGTCGCAATGATGGCAACGCCCGTACTAGCGCTACCTGACTTCAGCAAGACTTTTGTTATTGAAGTCGATGCCTCCGGAGTCAGAATTAGTGCTATACTAATGCAAGATGGTCGCCCCCTCGCTTATACCAATAAGGTATTATCTTATTACCATCTCAAGATGATTGTTTATGACAAGGAGATGCTCGCGATTATGCATGCGGTGACCAAATGGAGACCGTACTTGATCAGGCGATACTTTCAAATCAAGACCGACCATAAGAGCCTAAAATATTTCTTGGAGTAGAAGATATCTTCCTCGGAGTAGTAAAAATGGGTAACAAAGCTTCTTGGATATGATTATAAAATAACATACAAAAAGGGGAAAGAAAATATTGTTGTCGATGCATTTTCGCGACTACACTAGCAAGCTGAATTTTCGGTTGTTTCACTTTTGACCGGTGACTTCCTTGAGGATATTAAGAAGAAATGGCAAGAAGATCTAGAGACTAGTAAGATCATAAAAAATTGGAGGAAGTACCAAGCTCCATGGCTCATTACAGTTGGGACTCAAAAGAATTACGCTATATGGGATGTGTTGTGCTTGTGTCAAATTCTACTTGCATAAAGACTATCCTTCAGGAGATGCATTCCACACCTACGGCCGAGCACTCCGGGTTCCTTAGAATCTATAAAAGAATTAAGTAAAATTTTTATTGGGTAAGGATGAAAAATATTATTGCTAAATTTGTGACACAATGTGATGTATGTCAACGACATAAAGGAGAGATAGTGGCAAGTCCCAGAAAGCTACAACTCTTACCCATCCCGGACTCAATATGGACTGATATATCAATGAAATTCATCGAAGGGCTTCCCTCGTCACAAGGAAAACTCAAGTAAGGATGAAATAGTAATATGATCAACATAAAGGCGAAAGAGAATTTTCAGTAGGAGATTGGGTCTTCCTACAGCTCCAACCATACAAGCAAACATCAATCCAGATTAGAGCATCTATGAAGCTTTCACCTCGGTTCTATGGATCCTACCAAATTTTGAAGCACATTGAAGTGGTAGCATACAGATTGGACTTACCCGTCAGCTCCCGAATCCATTTAGTCTTTCATGTGTCATGTTTAAAGCTCAAGCTAGGACAAAATGAGACAGCCCAAAGCCATCTACTAAATATGACAACCCAAGGAGAACTCTAGACCCAATTAAGTGCCATTATTGATCGACGAATCATGACTCGATGATGATGACCCACTACTAAAGTGCTAATATAGTGGACGAACCTACCAATAGAAGATGCCATTTGGGAGAACTATAACGACTTGTAGATAAAATTTTCAAAATTCATGGATCATCAGCCTCAAGGATAAGGTTGATTTAAAGAGGGTGGGTATGTCAGGACTCTCGCTAGGAGAGTCCTAATTGAGTTTTATTGAAAGGGGCATTCATGTAAAACCTACCTAGTTGACCCCTATTAAAGAAGTGAAGAGGCTGGCTAGGATTAGGATTAGTTAGGAGGTTGCTTCTTAGAGTAGGAGTCTTATTAGGAGTTGGTTAGAAGTAGGAGTCTTGAGTAGGAGTCCTATTAGGAGTTAGGGTTTAGAAGCCCTATAAATAGTTATGTATTCATTCTCTTTTGACAAGGAATAGATGAATCTTTTTAGCAGCCTTTGAGCAACAACTTGGAGGAGGGAACCCCTATAGAGTTCCAAGGAAGTCAATCCCCTAAAGAGATCAACCCCAAGCTTAGAATCCACTAGGGTTCTATCAATACCCTTGAGGGACTTGACCAAGCATACCAAATCCTCAGGTCACTGGTGACATCTCTATGTCATAGGCAAGATAAGAAATTACGATATAGGTGAGCCTCGAGGGACTCGACCAACTCAACCTCATCGAGAATCGGTCCTTACCTATAACGATGGAAGGCCACGTGGGTCAATCTAATTGTCTCACGTTTACCGACTTAATATTATCGAGAGAGGAGATTTTGATTTGATATCCTAATATGACATATTACACACATACATATTTAATATATATCTACATCGCATACAAATATATATACATATCCAGTAAGTATATAAGCAATCACACATCACATGAGCAATCATATTAGATAATTATGAACTACAACCTAATGTGATTAGGCCTGAACCAGTGGGCTTAATCACTCACATCAAGATCTATATGTGAAACGATGCATCTTTATGCCCTGTGATCGTCCATCTCATTCTCGTCGGTTCTGTCGGCATCTTAATGTATCTCCATGCATCGCGATCGTCCGTCTCGTAAGTTCCGCTATCGCTTCCATGCTCCTATTGTGCCTCCTCATGTGATTTAAGAAATCATATATTATGATAGCTGTATGAAAAGTGTGCTTTTTTACCTCAATAATTTATAGAATATGTGAACTAACCAAAAGTATCTGCATTTGACTATAGGGCGCGCACAAGGCCTTTTCTTTAATTTCAAGCATGCCGAGACATGAGATGTTAGGTTCTGTGTGGATCGCTCATCATAATTGTCAGGACTTGAGGGTTGCTCAACGATACGCAGTGTGCCTCATATCAATAGATAACAGATTGCCTTCCCTACAAGCACGAGCATAGAGATTCTCCATCTTCGTCCAAAGTAGGTAAAGTTGATCGAGTTTCAAGAAAAGGACATGGAAAGTCAAGCCTAAGGAAATAATATCACTTATAGAATGGTGCCAATATTCTATGTAGTAGTAAAGTTATAAGAATTAGGTTTCATCTTTCTCTTATTTGTGGATGAGATGAGAGTTGACTGCTTTAGTTTGTTTGCTAGCTCAAGTTAGGTTATTTTTCTTTGATGCTTATATTTGGCGTTGGTTGCTCCAATCCGCTGCTACTGCTCGAACTGGTGCTTACCCATAGAGCGTGAAAGTCTTCATTCAGGGGTGTAGTGCCTCTTCGTTCTTATTATGGTTGAGTTCTGTTCCCACTACATGGTTTCTACTAGTTAATCTAGTATTTATAAGGTGCAAGCTAGTTAGCTGAACGAACCCTAAAAGCGATTGCCTAATATACGTTCTTTCTTCTTGACTTCAGCCTGCTTTTTCTCCTTTACTACTCGATTAAAAGTGAGGACCCTCGAAAGCATAATCATAGTCAGCTCTAGCTTATAGGGAAAAAAAGGGAACAAGCAACGAATAAACAAGCAAACAAGCGAGCGTTCCACATACAAGATTTGATTCATAGTTATCTATCTAAATAGTTATCATGATTTAGTGGTTATAGGATGATTTCAATAACCACCTCAATCATGATCTAGTAGTTATAGAGAGGTTTCAATAACTACCTCAATCTAGTAGTTATAGGATGGTTATCACTAGGTCCTATAAATAGGACCGTAGTTCATGAAGCAAGTAGATAGAGTCTGTGTGCATTTGGTATCTTGTAAGTGTTTTATCAATCCTGCTGTTTTTTAATACTATATCAGTTTTTTTGAGTCGAAAGGCTTCTTTTTACTTGCATCGTAGTATTCTTTTTTTTCCTTACTCCTCCATCCTCAACATTTGTGGTATCAAAGCCTAATTTCAATCTGAACTGAGCATTATGGCCTTCAATGGTAATTCCATGCCTCAATCCCTTATCTCCATCTTCTCGGGCAAAAGCTATGAATCTTGGAGTATCAAGATGAAGACTTTATTCAAGTCTCAAGATCTTTAGGACTTAATAAAGAATGGATATGCAAATCCAGATGACGAAATCAGACTGAGGGAGAATAGAAAGAATGACTCAAAGGTATTGTTCTTCATTCAACAAGTTGTACATGAGACAATCTTCTCAAGAATTACAGCAGCGGCAATCTCAAAGCAAGCTTGGTTGATACTTCAAAATGAATTTCAAGGTTCATCAAGGGTGATTACGGTAAAACTTCAAACCCTCCATCGTGAATTTGAAATTTTGTTCATGAAAAGCAATGAATCGGTGCAAGATTTTCTTTCTCGAGTGACTGAAATTGTTAATCAAATGAAATCTTATGGTGAACATCTTCCTGATCGTATAATTGTTGCAAAAGTTTTGAGAAGTTTAACTCTGAAATTTGATTATGTTGTTGTCGTAATTGAGGAGTCAAAAGATTTATCTACTTATTCATTTGATGAACTAATGGGTTCCTTGCAAGCACATGAAGTAAGGTTGAACAGGTCACTTGAAAAAAGTGAAAAAAAAGCATTTCAGGTTAAGGGAGAGTCTTCTACTTCAAAAGAAGACAAAAAATCAGCAGGAAGAGGATGTGGCAGAGGAGGATTTCGTGGTAGAGGAAATGGAAGAGGAAGAGGACACTTTGATGGGCATGATGAACAAGGACAATCAAATTATGATAAAAAAAATTACAAAAGTGGAATTCAATGTTACTATTGTAAAAAGTTTGGTCACATGAAGGAAGATTGCTAGAAAAGAGAAAAGTAAGCAAGCTATGCGGAGAAAAATGAAGAAAATAGTAAATTATTTATGACTCATTCACAAGTTCATAATATCTCAAATGATATTTGGTTTCTGGATAGTGGATGTTCTAATCATATGTTAGGCATAAAATCAATATTTAGAGATATTGATGAGACTCACAAGTTGAATATTAGACTTGGAGATAACAAACAAATCCAAGTGGAAGGGAAAGGAACAATTGAGGTAAAGACAAATCAAGGGAAGGTAAAATACCTTGATAATATTTTCTTTGTTCCTACTTTATCACATAACTTGTTGAGTGTTGGACAATTAGTAGATGATGGATATTCAGTAATATTTGATGATGGTTCATGCACTATTAGAGATAAAAAATCTGGTTTGATTATAGTAAATATTTGCATAACACAAAACAAGATGTTTCCACTTGATGTGTCAAATATTGAAAGGCATGCGCTTATCACAACTCAAAAAAATGAGTCTAGTTTATGATATTTAAGATATTAACACCTTAACAATAAAGGTTTAAGGTTGTTAAGTAAAAAAGGAATGGTTTTTGGATTGCTCAAGATTAATGCACTTGATGTATGTGAAGGATGTATTTATGGCAAACAAAGTAAAAAATCATTTCCTATTGGAAAAGCATGAAGAGCATCTAATTGTCTTGAATTAATTCATGCTAACTTATGTGGACCTATGAATACAAAATCATTTGGTGGAAGTCAATATTTTTTATTGTTTACAGATGATTATAGTCGCATGAGTTGGGTATATTTTTTGAAATTGAAATCTGAAACATTTGATAATTTTTAAAAGTTTAAGGCACTTGTAGAAAGACAAAGTTGTAGATATATAAAGACACTTCGGACAGATAGAGGTAGTGAATTTTTATCTAATGAGTTTAGTTCTTTTTATGAAGAAAATGGTATTCACAGAGAATTGACAACACCATATATACCAGAGCAAAATGGTGTAGCTGAACGTAAGAATTGGACTGTCGTTGAAATGGTAATAAGTTTGCTTAAAGGAAAACATCTTCCAAATCAGTTTTGGGCAGAAGTAGTTGCAATAGTAGTTTATTTGTTGAATATTTCACCAATAAAGTCTGTTATGAATCGAACTCCTTTTGATGCTTGGTATGGTATGAAACCAAGTGTTAGACATCTAAGAATTTTTGGTTGTATTGCTTATGCTTTAAGTTATTATTAACAGAAATGTTATATTTGATGAAAGGGCAAGTTGGAATTGGGAGACCAATAAAGGTGGAACACAAATGCAGATTCCAATAGAACTAGACACTCCGCAGAATCAAATGACAGATCCTGCTCCAACAAGTTCATTGTCAACCTCACCCAATAGCAGTTCAAATTCGGATTCCTTAGATGAAACCCCTCCAAGAAATTTCAGATCACTAACAGAAATTTATAACTCAATATTTACTTTGTTTATTTCAGATCCAACAACTTTTGAGGAAGTAGTTAAAAAAGAGGAATGGAGAAAAGCAGTGAAGGAGGAAATCAAGTTAATTGTGAAGAATGAAACTTGGGAGCTAATGGATCTACCGAAAGAAAAGAAAGCGATTGGGTTAAAATGGGTGTTTAAAATAAAATTTTAATGTAGATGGAAGTATCCAAAAGCATAAGGCTCGGCTTGTAGCAAAAGGATACTCACAGCAACAAGGTATTGATTTTGATGAAACTTTTTCTCCAGTTGCTAGATTCGAAACTATGAGAACTTTCTTGGCTTTAGCTACTCACTTAAGTTGGCCTATTTATCAATTTGATGTGAAATCTGTGTTTTTAAATGGAGATTTACATGAAGAGGTATTTGTTGCTCAACCTAAAGGTTTTTTGGTTAAAGGACATGAAGAAAAGGTGTATAAGCTAAGGAAAGCTCTTTATGAGCTTAAATAAACTCCAAGGGTATGGTACAGTAAAATTGATCATTACTTTCTTCAAAATGGATTTAAGAGGAGCAATAATGAACCTACTCTTTATATAAAGAAAGAAGGTGAACATAATATTCTAATGGTTTGCCTCTATGTTGATGATATTATATATATCGGTTCATCTAACTCTTTGGTGACAGAATTTAAAAAATGCATGGTGAATAAGTTTGAAATGTCAGATCTAGGTCTACTACACTATTTTCTTGGGTTGGAAATGTAGCAAGGATAAGATGGAATTTTTATTTCACAAAGAAAGTATGCAATGGATCGACTCAAAAAATCTAACATGATTAATTGCAAAGCTGTAGCAACACTTCATGTAAATAAGAAATTAAAATTTGAAGATGGTACAAGTTTGACAAACACAAGATACTATAGAAGTTTGGTTGGAGGTTTGATTTATCTAACCCATACTCGACCATATATTGTATTTTCTGTTGGTGTAGTATCTAGGTTTATGCATAGCCCAAGCAAACATCATCTCGGAGCTATTAAAAGAATTCTATGTTATATTGCTGGAACTACAGATTATGGTATTTGGTATTCTCATAATTTTAATTGTAAATTATCTGGTTTCACTGATAGTGATTGGGCAGGAGATTTAGATAATCGAAAGAGTACTTCAGGCAATGTTTTTAGCCTCAGATCGGAAGCTATATCTTGGAGTTCTAAAAAGGAAGCATCAACTGCATTGTCGACATCGGAAGCAGAATATGTAGCCGCAACATCAGCAGCTTGTCAAGCAATATGGCTTAGAAGACTTCTTGAAGATCTTCATTAAGAATAAAAAAGTCACAATTGCAATGATGAAGAATCCAACGTTTCATGGAAGAACGAAGCATATAGAGATACGCTATCATTTCATCCGAGATCTTGTAGCAAGTGGAGCCATAACAATTAAGTATTGTGGAACGGACGAACAAGTTGCGGATATCCTCACCAAATCGCTTCCGGTTCGAAAGCATGTTTATTTTATGTCACAAATTGGTGTATATAACTATGAATCAAGGGGGAGTGTTGAGATTTGATTTATAGTTATCTATCTAGATAGTTATCATGATTTAGTGGTTACAGGATGATTTCAATAACCACCTCAATCATGATTTAGTAGTTCATGAAGCAAGTAGATAGAGTCTGTATGCATTTAGTATCTTGTAAGTGTTCTTATCAATCCTCCTGTTTTTTAATACTACATTAGTTTTCTTGAGTCGAAAGGTTTCTTTTTACTTGCATCATAGTATTCTGTTTTTTCCTTGCTCCTCCATCCCCAACAGTGCTAACGTGAGTTCGCCATTGCACTAACATGAGTCCAGCATGTACTGCCTTCGTTACGCTTAAAGGAGTTTATTGAATTAGCTCGACCCTTGATGAGTAAGCTTAGTTAGCTATACCACTCAGATTAAGAACAGGAATATGAACAAGAACAAGAAGGTACCTATGGCTATGGTAGAGGTAAGGTCAGTGTCCCTTGTCCACTCTTGGGTTGTTTGGTGGCATCTGCCTCCAATCACTCAATAGACGACAATTCTCAATCCTCTCCGTTTTTAAGCATTGATTGATTTATTGATGTTGGGTTCTTGGTGAAGAATATCAAGACGGCTCATCTCAGATTCCTACATACAGGAGAGAGTGAAGGGGTTTGATCAACAGAGATGTCAACACCTTATGTTATGGGTGGGGCCCCGATTTTGGAGGAAAGAGTGGGAGCTCTAATGGTCAGAACGATAGAGCGATACATCAATGGATGGAATCAACCATAGAAAACGATGAATTGTAATCACTTCCTTTGAACATCATACGCCACTAGTAATTTCTCTTCCATAACCATCCAACATATTACGTTTCAGAGCTGATGTAGTACGTACCATCCATCAAGTGGCTGCTTTGAATGCTCCGCATTACCTACAAGAGATTGGAGCTCAGGTGGGAAAGAGTGATCGACTATCTTTGGATGCTTTTAGAGGCTCCCTTCATCTTCGATGGGATGTCAGATATTTGGATTGCAGCACGACCTTTTTTTTTTTGTTTGGATAAAAAGGTGCTGGACGTCTTTGATAAATAGTGAAGAAAAAGAATTTTATTTTGAAAGCTGCTGAAGTTAATGGATGGATATTATATTCAAGCAAATAAGAGAGAAATGCATGGTGATTCTACTTTTTTTTTCAGTATGTTCTTCTGTCTGTCTTATATTTATTAATTACAATCTTGTCGTACTCCAAGTTCAAAAATTTCATTCGATGAAATTCATATTGAAAATACGTTTAACTTGAAATATGAGTAAACGTAGTGTATAACTAAATAAATAAATAATAATAATAATAAATATAAAAAAATTCATATTGGATTTATAATGGTTCGATCATCACGATCTACGTCCACTCTCGATTCCACCTCTGTCGAGGCCACCGACTTTTACTAACGATCTTCTTTCAATGGACAAAGATCAACTATCCTTATTATAACTCTTTTATCTTTTTTTATAAGTTTAGGAGATAACCTTTCTAACTCTTTTTACAAGTAGTCCTCACAACTCCCTTAGAATAACTTAGAAGATTGAGAAGGAAGGAACTCAAGGCCCTCACAACTCCCTTAGAATGACTTAGAAGATTAAGAAGGAAGGAACTCAAGGCTTACAATAGAGTTTGCACACTTAGAATCTCAAGTTTTTCGTGCACCTTTCTTGATATCTCAAGTAAGAATGGGTGGGGTATTTATAGGCTCCAAATAACTTTAAAAATAGAGCCAAAAAGTCTTATCCTTGGATTTTCAGGGTACTAGCGATACTACTACCAATGTTGGGCGGTACCACCACTTGTAGCACTGAGCACTGGCTAGTACTACTACTTAATAACTTAGAAGATTGTGTACTGATGGTACTATCACCAGTTTGGGCAGTACTACCATCGGGTCTTCCGGGAACGTATACTTCGTATGTTCCAACTCAAGGCAGTTTCATCGCTTGACCTAACTGTAGGTTACTGAATGGGCCTTCCAATGGTCTCAAATCAGTCCTGATTCAGGCTCAATGGGCCTCTAATTAAGTTGGCATGGTTACACCTAAATCCAACTCAATGGGCCTTCTAATGTGTATCTTCATAATTTCCATATTGCTTTTTGATTTTGATTGAAGATGCTTTATATTTAATAAAACCATGCTTGATGATTTAATAATGCAGGATGATTTGAAGTAATAATGATTTTTTTATATTATACTATTGATCGTTGTTGTAATGAACTTTGCTTTTAAACATTAATGCATATATTTTATTTGGTATAAAAGACAAAGACATGCTCGTGTGAAATCAATCACATAAAATAAAACACCTAAAAAGGAAAATATATTATCATTAGAATTAAAGTAATAAATTAAATCTCTTATTTAAAGAATCCTTATGTTTAATGTATTATATTTTTTGTCATAATGACTTTGATGATGAAAATTATTTTTCGATTTTAAATGATGATGTATGTTTTGATTTGGTGTAAAACTTATGTACGCTTGTATGAAAATTAAATCACTTAAATTGAAACAACTAAAAAGAGGAATATATTTTTCTTGAAAATTTTTATTTCTCTATCTTATCGAGTTTTTTAAAAAAGAGATTAATGAATCTATTCATGTTATTTTATTAATCTCTTGAACTATTAAAGTGATTTTGATGATTTATATTTGAATGAGTTTTATCCAAATCATGATCTTAATGATTGAAGATTTCATATACATGAATTGAGATATTTTTCTCCTATGTTTCTTTTTGCCAATTGCTAAAGAAAAAAATTATCTAAATTGTTCTTTTGATTACAACTTGAAGAGATTTTCTATATGAATCTTGAGAATTCTTATGCATGAATGGAGATCATTTATTATTTGTTCTCCTACAATTCTTTTGTTGTTTACTAAAGAGAATATCTTTCTCAAAATTCACGACTTAAACTTTTTTTTGAAGAGTGATCTCCTAAGATTTCCTTTTGATTATTTAAGGGGGGATTTATCAAAATAAATCATTTCTTTTGGTATTCACATGATCTTATCTTTCATGATATGATTTTTTTTGTATAATTTCTTGTATTCATGAAGTATATCTCATCACCAAATTTTTCTTGATATCTTCTATGTGATGACTTAAATATTTACACCTTTGTGCTATTCTCCTCTTTTTTCCTATACTAAAGGGGTAAAAAGAGTTGATAGTGTGTATATCTCAAGAAAAGCATATTGTTCGCTTGCAAAGAAAGGCAAAACTTGTAAGCTTGTACATCTAAAAGGAGATAGTCTTGCTAGCTTGTACATCACAAAAATTAGCAAAAAGTGCTAGCTTACACAGTGTAAAGAGAAGCAAAAAGTTATTATCTCAAGAGAAGCAAAAATTTTGCTAAACTTCATATCTCAAAAAGCAAAATTGCTAATTTGCATGTTCTAAAATGATGAAAAATTCACTAGCTTGCATGTTCTAATATGATTTGCTTGCTTGAATGATAAACTTAGACATGTTAAATCTCCCAAATGCATAAATTCTTCTTATATATTTTTCGGATCATGATATTGATTTCTCGATTTTTAGACTTGAAATTTTTTTTTTAAATCAAGATTGTTTGCTATCATTCTTTCTATATACAAAAGAAGAGATTTGTCAAAAATCATCACTTAATCTTTCATTTTCAATGATTGAAATATTGATGTAAATTTATCTTTATCATGCTTCGAAAATTGTTGTAAAGGGAAAAGAATTACAAAATTGTATTCTTCCCTTCTTTTTGACAATGACAAAGGAGGAGATAAATTTGCTAGCTTGGACATTTCAAAGATAGAAAAACTTATTTACTTGCACAAATAAAGAAAAGTAAAAATTACAAACGTACACATCGTAAAGATAGACAAAATTTACTAGCTTGCTCATCTCAAAAGAGAAGCAAGAAGTTCTGTCTTGCAAATCTCAAGAGAAGTAATGTTTGTTAAGTTACATATTTTAAGAAGATGCAAAAATTGGCTATCTTGCACATCTCAAAAGATATAAAATTTTGCTAACTTTTATATGTGTAAAATTTGCTAGCTTGCATGCTCTTAAATGATATAAAATTTACTAGCTTGCATGTTCTAATATGATGTAACACTTGCTAAATTTGCTAGCTTACAAATTACAAGGAGAAAAACTTGCTAGGAAGCAAAATTGCTAGCTTGCACTTCTCAAAAGAGAAGAAAGAATTTGCTATCTTGAACATCACCAAGAATTGCTAGCTTGCAATCTCAAGAGAAGCAAAAGTGCTATCTTGCCTATCTCAAGAAGCAAACTTTGCAAACTTATACAACTCAAAATTGTTGCTAGCTTGTATGTTGTAAAACTTACATATCTCCAAAATTTGATAGTTGCACTTCTCCTTTTTGTTAATGACAAAGGGGGAGAAGATATGATGATATGATATTTTGATACCATGATGATTTGAAATATTTATGATGATGCATGCAAAACTTATGATAATGATGCATGCAATGAAATGAAATGCATATAAGTATCGTAAATATTCATGATTTAATTTGCTTTGACTTGAATTTAATTTTCATTCAAGGTTTCTTTCAATATGGCATATTGATAGGGGGAGATTAGTTTAAACTCCGTCATCAATTAGTTGTCATCATAAAAAATGGGGAGATTGTTGAATCTCAAATTTTGATGATGAAATCAATTAATGTGTTTGTGATATGATCTATGTTTTGAGTGACGCTAGAAGCTTCGATCAGGGAGAGATAATTAAAGTAGGAAGAATCATGTTGGGCTAGAGTGGAACATGTCAAAAGATTAGACGTCTAGCCGGAGGATTGGTCGACGTATCGGTAGAAGGCTTCAGGCCATGGGTTCGGATATCGGGCCAAGAAGAGCGAAAATTACGCCAATGAAATCGGAGTTGCGGAGGTCAACTGGCCGATTGGGCAATAGGCCGCAAGAGAGGATGATGCACCAAAGAATCGGACAAGGCATCGATGAACCAATGACATACTGAACAACATTTGATTTAGCTTTATAATAATTATCTAGATCAAAGTAGGTTTTAAGTGTAATTGGGTTGGAATTGGGCCAACTCAATTATGGGCCAATTGGGCCCAAGTTTGGGCTATGTTGGGCCAAGTCAAAGGCCCAAATAGTGACCTAATACGTGCAACCATTGGTGGCATAGTCTCCGAGACTGTGTTAGGAGGTGGTACCACCAGTCTGGGTGGTGGTGGTACCACCAGACTAGGTGGTGGCACCACCAGATTGGGTGGTGGCACCACTAGACTAGGTGGTGGTATCGCCAGTACCATGAAAACCGAGGATGAGACACTTTTAGGCTCTAAGTTTGAATCCACTTGAGGCTTATAAATACCCCTCTCATCCTTGGTTAAAAAACACAAGAATTGAGAGCAAAAAAGAAGAAAATGCTGTTATAATCTTATAAGAACTTCTCTCAAACTCTAAGTGTTAGTGAAGTTTAAGAGAGAAGGTAGTGGGGGTGTAAAGGTTTTCTCCTGAGCTTGTCAAAAGGAGAATAGAGTTGTAAGAAGGTGGTTAGTCTTCGTCTATTGAAGGAAGACTACAAGTGGATGTCGGTGGCCTCAACGGAAGAGGAATCGGAAGTGGATATAGGTCACGACGATCGAACCACTATAGTCAAGACAGCTTTCTTACATGGTGAACTTGAAGAACAAATTTATATGGAGCAACCTCATGGATTTAAAGTTGATGGTAAGGAAGACCATGTTTGCTTGTTAAAGAAATCCTTGTATGGATTGAAGCAGTCTCCAAGACAGTGGTATAAGAGGTTTGATTCTTTTATGTTAAGTCATGGTTACACGAGGAGCATGTATGATAGTTGTGTTTACTTCCGAAAGTTAACTGATGGCTCTTTTGTGTATTTGTTGCTTTATGTTGATGACATGCTTATTGCAGCTAAGAATTTGTCAGAAATTCACACTTTGAAAATGCAGCTGAGTAGTGAATTTGAAATGAAAGATTTGGGAGCAGCTAAGAAAATTCTTGGCATGGAGATCAAAAGAGATCGAGGAGTTGAAAAATTATTTCTGACTCAGAAAAATTACCTCAAGAAAGTCTTGGAGAGGTTTGGCATGAAAAATGCTAAGCTAGTGAGTACTCCTCATGCTAGCCATTTTCGGCTATGTGCTGCTTAGTCACCACAGTTAGTTGAAGAGGAAGAATATATGGTGAAAGTTCCATATTCTAGTGCCATCGGCAGTATTATGTATGCAATGGTTTGTACTCTTCCATATATTTCACAAGCAGTCAGTGTGGTTAGTAGATATATGTCTCGCCCGGGTAAAACACATTGGCAGGCTGTGAAGTGGATTCTCAGATACTTGCAAGGAACTTCAGATGCTTGTTTGGAATTTGGGAAAAATCGTGACACTTTGGTTGGTTACGTCGACTCTGATTATGCTGCAGATCTAGATAAACGAAGATCTTTGACAGGCTATGTATTTTGCATTGGCGGTTGTGCAGTTAGTTGGAAAGCTTCCTTACAACCTGTCGTAGCTTTATCTACTACAGAGGCAGAATATATGGCAGTGACAGAGGTGATTAAAGAAGTTTTATGGTTAAGAGGATTGTTCAGCGAATTATATCTGTATCAAAATGTTACTACAATTTACTATGATAATCAAAGTGCTATTCATTTGACTAAAGACCAGATGTATCATGAGAGGACAAAACACATCGATGTGAAGTTTCATTTTATTCGGGATATCATTGCTGAGGGAAAAGTCCTTGTTCAAAAAATTCATACGAAGGACAATCCAGTTGATATGTTTACGAAGCCTCTTCCGGTTTACAAGTTCAAGCAGTGCTTGGACTTGATTGGTGTTCATTGTTGGTGATTGCCCGTTGGGGCTGTTATGAAGAAGGTGGAGCAAGTTTTGTTGGGACATGCCAGGGTGGAGATTTGTTAGTTTGGCAAGTCCCATAGTCCCACATCGGGAAAATCATGCTTGTTATCTCCTATTGGAACTATAAATAAGGGCCTGAGCTTTGAAGTCAGATGCATCACAAGAGAACCTAAAGTCCATACTCAGTTAAATAGTTTGGACTTATAGTTTGGGTTTTTCTTGTTTAATATTTTCGGGTGTTTTATGGCCTAGGAACATCTTCCTAAGGCATTTATAATAGTCCTTTTTTCATAGTAGTGATTTTCTCCTCTTTTGTCCGTGGATGTAGGTCAAAGTTAATTGACCGAACCACGTAAATATGGTATTCTTGTCGTTTTTATCTTTTCGTTTTATTGTCTTTATTGGATTGTCAAAATTATTCTTTGGTAAATATCCTGAGACTAGCTCTAACATTAACTTTGGACACTTTGATGAGGACTTTTTTGCTGCGAGAGTTGCCGGTCCTCCCAATGGAAAGGGGAAGCCTCTTCTTCTTGCAATTCCCATCATCATAGATAGCAACCGCACAAAAACAGTCCGCGAAGCACTCCTCTCTGCATTGTTCCTCATCCATGGAGCTATACTGCTCATAGTCCGATGAAGGCCGATCAACATTCGTCATGGCTATGAATTCATACAGCTCATGCGTCTCCGATGCATCAGCCTCACAACTCTGGGCAGCAAAATCAGGCTTGCACCCTCTGTACTTTCTGCCTGCATCCAGGAAGGAATACTGTGGTGGGCACTCGCAATCGACATGTTGGTTTTCATTGAACCTGCAATAGCTGTTGAATCCACAAGCGCCACTCCCTCCACCCGAGTTGGTCACTTGGCATATATCAGGGGGCTGGAAAACCACCGGCGTCCAGCCATCGCTCCACACGCCAACTGTTATGCCATTCCTTTGGTGTATGTAATGTCTGAAGACCCCATCGGCATCAAGAGTTGCCCTTTGGTAGAAATCTTGCGTCGAGTGCACTCCGCTGGAAGTAAAGACGACTGTACTATTGTCCCTTTGGGCAAAGTAGATGCCTGACTCATTGAAGACAAGTTTCGATCCATTTCCGGGGGTATTGCTAGACCAATAAGCATCATATTGAAAGCCGGATGGGGCAGCCACTGTGTAAAGCACGAGATTGCCATCAGTTTGGACTAGGAGGGTGAATCTTCCGCTGGAGTAATCATCATCCATCAAATGAGCTGAAAGGTGGCTGCCGAGATCCAACACTTGCGACGGTAATATGGTGTCTGAAGGCACCTGGAAGCTCTGCCATCGAGGCAAACCTTGAGAATTCACGAGCATGAAGTTGCCAGTGTCGAGCATAGCAGCATAAGAGGCGTTGGTGATGCCGGCATGAGAGCCGCCCATCCGTCGTCAGCTCCACCTTGGACCCAGCCTCCACGGGATTGTCACCATTGGCATACCAAACCATCGTTTTGCTCGATATTTTCTCGAACCAGATAGCCAGCAGGAACATGCTAAAGCAAACTCGCGAGAGCCAAGAAGTGTTTCTGTTGAGATTTGATTCATAGTTATCTATCTAGATAGTTATCATGATTTAATGGTTACATGATGATTTCAATAACCACCTCAATCATGATCTAGTAGTTATAGGGTGGTTTCAATAACTATCTTAATCTAGTAGTTATAGGTGGTTGTCATTAGGTCCTATAAATAGGATCGTAGTTCATGTAGCAAGGTATAGAGATAGAGATTGAGACAGAGAAAGATAGAGAGTCTGTGTGCATTTGGTATCTTTATTTTATTTTTTCCTTGCTCCTCCATCCCCAATATTTGTGATATCAGAGCCTAGTTTCAATCTGAACTGGGCATTATGACTTTTAACGGCAATTCCATGTCTCAACCCCTTATCCCAATTTTCTCGGGCAAAAGCTATGAATTTTGGAGTATCAAAATGAATACTTTATTCAAGTCTCAAGATCTTTGGGACTTAATAGAGAATGGATATGCAGATCCAGATGACGAAATCAGGCTAAGGGAGAATAGAAAGAAGGACTCAAAGGCATTGTTCTTCATTCAACAAGTTGTACATGAGACGATCTTCTCAAGAATTGCAGCAGCGACAACCTCAAAGCAAGCTTGGTTGATACTTCAAAATGAATTTCAAGGCTCATCAAGGGTGATTACGGTAAAACTTCAAACCCTCCGTCGTGAGTTTAAAATTTTGTTCATGAAAAGTAATGAATCGGTGCAAGATTTTCTTTCTCGAGTGATTGAAATTGTTAGTCAAATGAAATCTTATGGTGAACATCTTCCTGATCATATAATTGTTGTAAAAGTTTTGAGAAGTTTAACTCCGAAATTTGATTATGTTGTTGCCGCAATTGAAGAATCAAAAGATTTATCTATATATTCATTTGATGAACTAATGGGTTCCTTGTAAGCACATGAAGTAAGGTTGAACAGATCACTTGAAAAAAATGAAGAAAAAACATTTTAGGTTACGGGAGAGTCTTCTACTTAAAAGAAGACAAAAAATCAATAGGAAGAGGACGTGGCAGAGGAGGATTTCGTAGTAGAGAAAATGGAAGAGGAAGAGGACACTTTAGTGGGCATAAAGAACAAGGGCAATCAAATTATGATCAAAAAAATTACAAGAATGAAATTCAATGTCACTATTGTAAAAAGTTTGGTCATATGAATGCAGATTGCTGGAAAAGATAAAAGCAAGCAAGTAATATGGAGAAAAATGAAGAAAATAGTAAGTTGTTTATGACTCATTCACTCAAATGATATTTGGTTTTTGGATAGTGGATATTCTAATCATATGTCAGGCATAAATCAATATTTAGATATATTGATGAGACTCACAAGTTGAATGTTAGACTTGGAGATAACAAGCAAATCCAAGTGGAAGGGAAAGGAACAATTGAGGTGAAGACAAATCAAGGGAAGATAAAATACCTTGATAATGTTTTCTTTGTTCCTACTTTATCACATAACTTGTTGAGTGTTGGATAATTAGTAAATGATGGATATTCAGTAATATTTGATAATGGTTCATGCATTATTAGAGATAAAAATCTGGTTTGATTATAGTAAATGTTTGCAAGACACAAAACAAGATGTTTCCACTTGATGTGTCAAATATTGAAAGACATGCGCTTATCACAACTCAAAAGAATGAGTTTAGTTTATGACATTTAAGATATGGACACTTTAACATTAAAGGTTTAAGGTTGTTAAGTAAAAAAGGAATGGTTTTTGGATTGCCTAAGATTAATACACTTGATGTATGTGAAGGATGTATTTATGGCAAACAAAGTAAAAAACCATTTCCTATTGGAAAAGCATGGAGAGCATCTAATTGTCTTGAATTAATTCATGCTGATTTATGTGGGCCGATGAATACAAAATCATTTGGTGGAAGTCAATATTTTTTATTGTTTACGGATGATTATAGTCGCATAAATTGGGTATATTTTTTGAAATTAAAATCTGAAACATTTGATAATTTTAGAAAGTTTAAGGCACTTGTAGAAAGACAAAATGGTAGATATATAAAGACACTTCGAATAGATAGAGGTGGTGAATTTTTATCTAATGAGTTTGTTCTTTTTGTGAAGAAAATGGTATTCACAGAGAATTGACAGCACCATATACACCGGAGCAAAATGGTATAGCTGAGCGTAAGAATCGGACTGTCGTTGAAATGGCAAGAAGTTTGCTTAAAGGAAAACATCTTCCAAATCAGTTTTGGGCAGAAGCAGTTGCAACAGCAATTTATTTGTTGAATATTTCACCAACAAAGGCTATTATGAATCGAACTCCTTTTGAGGCTTGGTATGGTATGAAACCAAGTGTTAGACATCTAAGAATTTTCGGTTGTATTGCTTATGCTTTAGTGAATTCACAAAATCATCACAAGCTTGATGAAAAATCTGAAAAATGTATCTTAATTGGTTATTCCTTAGAATCGAAAGCATATCGCTTATATAACCCTGTTAGTGGCAAAATTATTATTAACAGAAATGTTATGTTTGATGAAAGGGCAAGTTGGAATTGGGAGACCAATAAAGGTGAAACACAAATGTAGATTCCAGTAGAACTAGACACTCCGCAGAATCAAGTGACAGATCCTGCTCCAACAAGTTCATCATCAGCCTCACCCAATAGTAGTTCAAATTCGGATTCCTCAGATGAAACCCCTCCAAGAAATTTCAGATCACTAACATAAATTTATAACTCAACATTTGCTTTGTTTATTTCAGATCCAAACAACCTTTGAGGAAGCAGTTAAAAAAGAGGAATGGAGAAAAGCAATGAAGGAGGAAATCAAGTTAATTGAGAAGAATGAAACTTGGGAGCTAATGGATCTACCGAAAGAAAAGAAAGCGATTGGGTTAAAATGGGTGTTCAAAATAAAATTTAAATGTAAATTATTTGGTTTCACTGATAGTGATTGTGCAGGAGCTTTAGATGATCGAAAGAGTACTTCAAGCAAGTGGAGTCATAACAAGGAAGTATTGTGGAACGGATGAATAAGTTGCGAATATTCGGATACCCTCACCAAATCATTTCTAGTTCGAAAGCATTTCAATAACCACCTCAATCATGATCTAGTAGTTATATGGTGGTTTCAATAACTACCTTAATCTAGTAATTATAGGGTGGTTGTCATTAGATCCTATAAATAGGAACGTAGTTCATGTAGCAAGGTATAGAGATAGAGATTGCATTTGGTATCTTTATTCTGTTTTTTCCTTGCTCCTTCATCCCCAACATTTTCGATCAAGCAGAATAAGAGAGGAGCCCAAGCTTATGTTTCGAAGGGCCAAGAAACAGAAGTAGAATGATGAGCACACAAGGATGCTTGAAGAGAACAAAGGATGCCATCCTCGGGAGATCTCAGAGCTCCTGATGCAGATGTATATGCATTGCATGCCAGTCTATTACTTAATACGGTAGTCGTTAGCTACGCCTTGGTACAGAATAAGCCGATGGATTCCACAAGCCGGAACACGTTTTCCACGGTGACCGTTGGTCGACGAAGCGACTGAAGAGCGATTTAACTCTTTCTCAGCGCGGAAGTCTTCCCTGCGGTTGACCGGTCATCAACAAGAAGCTTGATTGGAATATCCAATTGACAGTCGTCGAGGATGCTTTTACCTGCCTTGATTGCCGGAATTTGTTTGCTTTTTCTTGTTTGATCATCCATCGGATGTCGACTCCAACCCCGAGAAGACGACTGACGAACGTTGTTCTTCTGGTCGGAAAGAGAAATCCATTACTTTTTTGTTTACAAGGTCTTCAAAGGGGACACGCACACCGGACGAAGCGATCGACCAAACTTGGCTTTTTCGGAGGAACGGCAAAGAAAACCACTTTCGCAGCCCACCATTTTCGGTGTTGCTCCATCTTTGGTCTCCCACCGCTGTTGGCGTGTCTTAGGGGTGCCAAAAATCTTCTTCCATTACCATCCAGTCGATCCAGTACAACAAGATCCTTCGTTAATATCATGTCAGTACGGCCGGCAGATTCATCCCATTAGATATTCTGAGAAAGATTATATAATCTTTTCTTTTCTTTTGGTTTGGCTGCTTGGACCAAGAATCTTCTTCCATTACCATCCACTCCAACACCATTATCAAGTCTATACTATTGATCCAAAATATTTAAACCTATTTGATTCATCCTATTCGGGAAAGATTATTCTTTTTTTTTTCTTTTAGTGTGGCTGCTTGGACCAAAAATCTTCTTCCATTACCATCCAGTCCAACAAGATAATTAAGTCTATACTATTGATCCAAAATATTTAAACCTATTTGATTCATCCTATTTGATATTCTAGGAAAAATTGGACCACAACTCTTCTTTTGTTACCATCAATCAATTGATGGTCGAACGAGATAACTAAGTCTATATCATTGATCTAATATATTTAAATCTAAATTTATAATTAATATATTTATCGGGCTCTTATAACCATAGTTATGAGAATAGAACTGAGAAGCGATCCCGAGGAAACGCAGTCTATATCACTGTGGATAAAAAATTTATCATCCGGTCCAACAAGATATCTAAGCCTGTATCATTGATTCAAAATATTTAAACCTAAATTTATAATAACATATTTATCAAGCTCTCATAACCATAGTTATGAGAATAGGACCAAGAAACGATCCGATCAATCTTTGGGTCATTGCTCAAACCAATGGGCCAATTGATCAAACTATATATTTAATTAAAAATATTTTAAAATATAATAAATAATTTAAAAGTATATATAATAAAATCTAAAATATTAATATATATATATAATGATAAAAAGAATAATATCAACCGACATCATAAACATAAACATACGTGATAATTACAGTAGATCAGTTCCAATTTATTTTCATGTCCACCTTGATTTCATGATTGACGAAATGTCATTATAAACAAATAATAAGAAAATTTTAAATTAAGATTGTTCAAGTAATCTTTTATTATATTACAAAACCGAATCAGTTTTAGGTAGCCTAATCGGTCATCCAAAAATTAACTGCGTTCATTTTAATTTTTCAATATATGATATAATAATTAAATTAAATTAGCCAATGGTTCGATATTTATTTTTATTTTTTCAATTTAACCATCCGAATAAATTTGGATTGAATATAACGATGCTTATACTCACTTTCAATTCAATTTAATGTGGAATTAAATCGAGGTCTTACACCCTCAAAATGATAAATATGATTTCCAAAGGCAGTGACTTTCCCTTGAAACTTGCGAAATCTATGATATGATAGTTTGTATATGGCTAATCTTTGAAGGATACCTACCAAATTGCCGCCATGTACTTGGAAACATGAACACTAAGGCCATTAGGTTTATAACTCATGAGTTCATATATTTGCTAAAGCCCATCAGCATTCCTCACCGCATCCTTCGCATGTCCTCGAATGTAGGTGTAACTCGAACATATATATATTAGTCGTTATTGAGAGGAATAGAACTGCCAAAGACTATAATAAAAGTTTATAGATTAATAAATAAAAATATATCAAAAAATTGATCTAACATTAATATAGTTTGACATTTTCGTATCTGTATTTACAGACACGAAATTCAAAATATTTACTATTTATATTAATTACGATCACTCACTCAGGCACAATCCCATTGTACACCTTTTCACACAGACTCTTCAAAAATTTTATCTCTTCCCTTACTCTTTTTGGGCGAATTTTAGGAGTATTAAAGTATTCCTAACCATTTTATTTCCTTACACCAAAGCCCAGAGATCCGTAGGATTGAATATTTACGAAAGAATCATACCCTAATTGTCAAATTTTTCTAGCATTACGAGGACTCATTTTTGTTCTCGTAGTAAGGTTTTTTATATCTCATATTAATGGTTTTAGGAATCACAAAATACTTATTGAGCCCAAAAATCTCAATATTTTTATAAGTATATATTATATTCATTTTTTACCTTATGAGAAGAAAATTTTTTTTTTTCATGCTCCTTCTAGTCTTTGTCGCTCACCCTCGTTGAATCTATAATCACTTAATCTCTTGAACTTTGATATCATTTGTTATAAATTATTTAAATAAAAAAAAAAATCTTTTCAAAAGAGTTATTTGAAAAGGTGATTTTCTTTGTAGTTATTTTGGTAGTTATTTTTAAGGGTTGTCTTTTGTGAAAATATCTATAAATAGGTATCTGAGAATAAATTGTAAACAATATCTCTTCAAGTGATTGAATTAGATATTCTTTAATTCATCTTTGATGATTCTTTATTGCTTGCTCAATATAGATATTTTAAAGTCTTGTTATATCTACTAAAACTATTTGCATCAAACCCAGAGCAATCTTATTGAGAAAAGGATACAAATATCATTTTTAAAAAAGTATTTAAATATGTTTCAAGCCTAAATATATTTCCTATGGTGTTCTTGATCTTGTGTGTGTTATTAGTTTCTAAAGTGTTTTTTCATCCTTTTCTTTGTTATATTTTTTTAATAATTTAAAAATGATATTTTGTGAGTTTATACAAATTCACCATGGAGGCCACAAATATTATCAAATTGCTAAATCAAGATTTTATTCATTTGGATTGTTTTAATGGAATAAATTTCACCAATTGGTAAAATAAGATGAAGTTCATGTTGACTGCTTTGAAGATTTTTTATGTGCTTGATCTAAATTTTCAACCAATTCCTAATCCAACTGACAATGACACTAATGAAGTCAAGACTGAATGAAAGAAGTGAAATTAAGATGAAGTTATGTGTAGAGGACACATTTTTAATGCTCTTTCGGATCGATTTTATGATCTTTATACTATGGAACCATCTGCAAAAGTAATTTGGAATAATTTGAAATTCAAGTAAGTTGAGGAAGAAAGTAAAAAGAAAATTTTAATTTCTAAATATTTTGATTACAAGTTTATCAATGACAAGCCAATCTTAGTACAAGTGCATGAGTTGCAGGTTATTGTTAATCAATTGAAGGCTGAAAAAATGGAACTTCTTGAACCTTTTCAAGTAGGGGCTATAATCAAGCTGCTTTCATCTTGAAAAGAGTATAAGAAGAAAAATTTGCATGATTCTAAGGATATCACTTTGGAGAAAATTTAAAAATATCTTCAAATCTAAGAGGAAACAAGGATGAGAGACAAGAGTGAGAACTCTTTGGTAATATAAAAGAAAATACTATGAATCAGCCTAAGAATTCCAACAAACACAAGCAAAATAAGGAGAATCATCTTGGCTCTAAAGGGATCAAAGAAAATTTAAGATACTAAAGAGTAGAGGTTGTTTTGTATGTAGAAAACCTGGCCATTTTGCTAAGGATTGTAGATTTAAGAAAGGCCAGAAACCGAAAGTCAACTCCATTGAGGGAAATGATAATATAATCACTATGGCAAGCGAAGAGAATGCTATATTTGGTTAGGTTTCTGGTCAGTGGTATGATAGTTGTGCTATCATCTATGTTTGCTATGATAAGACATACTTCAAGACTTACAAAGAAGTCACAGACAGGTAAGAGATTTAAATAGGAAATAAAGTTCATTCTAAGTTGATTGGTAAAGAAAATGTGAAACTCATTTTCATTTTGGGAAAGAAAGTCACTCTTAATAATGTTCTTTATGTACTAGATACGAGTAGA
The DNA here is from genome assembly GCF_036884655.1 of Musa acuminata AAA Group. NCBI lineage: Eukaryota > Viridiplantae > Streptophyta > Magnoliopsida > Zingiberales > Musaceae > Musa > Musa acuminata. Next base: position 15,722,641 of record NC_088335.1, on the reverse strand, counting down.
AATTTAGTGAGTGGGAATCTCCTTGGTAAACTTGGAATTAAATATATATTTAAATCTGAGAAGTTAGTTCTCTCTCGTAATAGAATTTTTGTTGGAAAAGGTTATTCTATTGAGTAAATGGTCAAATTATTTATTATTGACAATGATTATAAATTTAATAAAGATCTTGCTTATGTTTATATTATTGATTCTTATTTATTATGGTATAATAGATTAGCACATATTGGAACTGGCATCATTAAAAGAATGGCTAAATGTGACTTAATAAATTATTATTTTGATGATCTTAATATAAATTAAATGATATGTTAACAAGAGAAGACAATATATATTTCATTACTTTATAGCTGATACGTCTAGATTCACATATGTTTACTTATTGAAATATAAAAATAATGCTTTTAATGCTTTTAAGGCATATAAAGTAGAAGTTAAAAATTAATTAGGGAAGAAAATTAAAGTTTTAAGAAGTGATAGAGGAGGAGAATATTTTCCTAGTGAATTTAACTTATTTTGTGAATAACATAGCATAATTCATAAATGTTCAGCACCTAGAACACCTGCGAAATATAGGTTAGCAAAAAAAAAAATTATCTAGAGATAATAAATGCTATGTTGTTATACGATAAATTATCTTATAATTTGTGATGAGAAGTTTTATTGGCTACATGTCATATTTCAAATAGAATTCCATCTAAAAAGAACAAGATCTCTCCATATTGTTGAATCTCGAATTTCGATGATGAAATCAATTGGTAAATTATTGATCTAATCTATATGTTGAGATAAGTGTTGCAGGATTAACTACAATATCAATGAAGGCATAAAGCAAGATGTTGGGCCGAAGTCAAATATCGAACGATACATCGAAGATTTGGACTATATGCCGATGGTTCGCTGGAAGCTCACCGAGAGTTCATCGGGAGTTCACTGAGAGTTCGTCGGGAGTCCACTGAGAGTTTGCCGGGAGTTTGCCGAAAAGTTCGCCGAGAAGTTTGTCGGAAGTTCACCGAGAAGTTTGCCGGAAGAACAATTGACATACCGAACCAAGATTACTTAGTTAAATGTCTTAATTATCATAGTTAGACTATAAGTTGAGTTCAGATTGTGAGGTAATCCTACTAACTCAGTTAGGGGCCAACTAGGCCCTTAACAGGGCTGATGGGCCGGTTGAAAAGTTCATTCAGCACCTAAAGTCATAACTGGCGGTGTCACCACTTGAGACTCAATCTCCTAGGTGGTCTGGGCGGTGGTACCACTGACAGTTAATGCTGTCAAGCAATGGTACCGCTAGAGCTCGGTCTCCGAGCTTTGTTAGGCGATCGTACCACCCAGACTGAGTGGTGGAATTGCCCAATATCAATCTGCAAGCAATGGTACCGCCCAATAATGGTAGTGGTACCGCTAGTACCCCAAAAATCCAAGATGAGACACTTTTTGACTCCAATTTTAAAGATATTAGGGCCTATAAATACCCCACCATTTTCTGCATGAAAGGGTATGAAAGTATAAACAATATCTTGAAGTCTTAGGGTGTTAAAAGTATTGTAAAAGTACTAAGAGTTAACCCTTTCTTAGTCTTGTGATCATTCAAGAGAGGTGTGAGGCTTGTAAGGATTGTCTCCTAAACCTGGTCTTCACCCATTGAAGGAAGACCATTAGTGGATGTCGATGACCTCGACGGAGGGGGAATCAGAAGTGGATGTAGGTCACAACGACCGAACCACTATAAATTTCAGTGTGCTCATTTCCATTCTGCTTTTTATTACTGCTATTACTTTCTAAGTTAATTGCTAGTTCATTTACTCTAAAGTCAAGTACTTTTCGAGATTGGTTTTCAACCTATGAATATCTTACAAAACTGATGATTTTTTTGCTACATTAATTCACCCCCCCTCTTAGTGTCGCTCTTGATCCTAACAATTGGTATCATAGCACGGTTACTTTCAATTTGGTTTAAAACCCAAGAGAGATGGCTTTTATTGGCAATCAAGAGGGTTATTCTATCACATGTCCTCCCATGTTCAATAGGACGGATTATACGTATTGGAAAACTAGGATAAAGATCTTCTTAATTTCTATGGATTTCGAGTTATGGAATATAGTTGAAAATAGAATTCAAAAGTCTTCTCTTCCAATGAATAAATGGAATGACGTGGAGAAGAAGACTTTCTCTTTAAACGCCAAAGCTATGAATGCTTTATTTTGTGCTTTGGTTAGAAACGAATTCAATCAAGTTTCTATTTGCGAAACAGCTTATAACATTTGACATATACTTGAAATCACATACGAAGGCACGCACAAGTAGGGTTAAGGAGTCAAAAATTAATCTTTTGGTTTATAGTTATGAATTGTTCTGCATTAAACCAAGTGAGACCATTGGAGACATGTACACCCGGTTTACGGATGTCATCAATGGTCTAAAAGCCCTTGGTAAAAGTTTTCTAATGTTAAACTTTTTAACAAGATACTAAGATCCCTTCCAAAGAGTTAGGATCCTAAAGTAACTGCTATTCAAGAAGCAAAGGATTTGAACAACTTTCCACTCGAAGAACTTATCGGGTCCTTGATGACCTACAAAATGTCATGCAATGCACATGAAGAACATGAGAACAACTTGTTGAATCTCGAATTTTGATGATGAAATCAATTGGTAAAGTGTTTGATCTAATCTATATGTTGAGATAAGTGTGCAGGATTAGCAGTAAGGCATAAAGTAGATGTTGGGCAGAGTCAAAGATTAGACGATATGTCGAAGATTCGGACGATGTGTCGGAAGTTTGCCGGAAGCTCGTCTAGAGTTCGTTGAGAGCTCATCGAGAATTTGTCGGAAGATGACCGAGAGTTTATCGGGAGTTTATTGAGAGTTAGTCGGGAGTTCGTCGGAAGTTCACCGAGAAGTTCGTCGGAAGATCGCCGAAAGAACAATCGACATACTGAGCAGAGATTGCTTGTTTAAATGTCTTAATTATCATAGTTAGAACTTAAATTGAGTTAGGATTAGGAGATAATCCAAATAACTTAGTTAGGAGCCAACTAAGCCCTTAATAGGGCTGAACTGGGTCGGTTAATAGCCCATTCAATACCTGAAGTCACAGTTGATGGTAGCACCACTTGGTGACTCAATCTCCCAAGTGGTTTGGGCGATGGTATCACCGGTATTTAATGCTGCCAAGCAGTGGTACCGCCCTTATCAGGCGATGGTACCGCTAGAGCTCGGCCTCCAAGCTTTATCAGGTAGTGTTACTAGCTAATGTCAGTCTACAAGCGATGGTACCGCCCAATAATGGTGATGGTATCGCCAGTACCCTGAAATCCGAGGATGTGATACTTTTTGGCTCCAATTCTAAAGCCATTGAGGCCTATAAATACCCCACCCTTTTCTGCATGAAAGGGCACGAAAGTGTGAACAATATCTTGAATTCTTGAGGCATTAAAAGTGTTGTAAAAGTACAAAGAGTCCTCCTCCTCCCTTCCTAACATTGTGATCATTTAAAAGAGGTATGAGGCTTGTATGGGTTATCTCCTAAATCCGTGAAAAGGAGAAAGCATTATAAAGAGGTGGTTGGTCTTCGCCTATTGAAGGAAGACCATTGGTGGATGCTAGTGACCTCGACGGAGGAGGAATCAAAAGTGGATGTAGGTCACAACGATCGAACTACTATAAATTCTGGTTTACATTTCTATTATTGTCATTTACTTACTTTGCAATTGCTTCATTTCCTCCTTACTTGGCTTTCACTACCCTTACAAACAAACATGCTTTCAAGCAATCTTCCGAGATCGATTTTTTTAACATACGAAGATTTTTAAATCGATATTTTTATCCACTGCACTAATTCACCCCCCCTCCCCCCTCCCCCCTCCCCCCCACTCTTAGTACTGACTCGATCCTAACACAACCTTCCAAAGAATAGAAAGGACTTCGCATTTATAACTCAAGAAGATCACTTGAAAGAAAACCCAAGTGATGATGATGATGATGATGATGATGATGATAACAACTTGGCACTTCTAACAAGAAAATTCAGAAAATTCATAAGAAGAAATAAAACTAAAAATAAAAATGAGCTAAAAAAGAACCAAATCATTTGCTATGAATACAATAAGCCGGGATACTTCAAAAGTGAATGTCCCCAAATGAAGAGAAAGAAATCAAAGAAGAAGTAAGCGCTTAAAGCAACTTGGGATGACTCAAGTGCATCCGAAGAAGAGGAGTCAACCAACAAAGAGTAAGTTGCTAACTACGCATTGATGGCATATGGCGACGAGGTAAGTAACTCGATCAAAGCTCATTTATCTTTTGATGAATTATTAATTATTTTTTATAATTTATTTGATAAATGTAGATTAGTTAGTAAAAAGTATAAACTATTAAAAAAAGAGCATGGTTCTGTTGTTAGTGATTTTGATAGATTAAAAATTGAGCATGATAATAGTTTAGCTCCTTGCATAAGATGTGATGAAACAAAAATGCTTAAAAAGGAGAATTTACAACTACATGAAACCTTAGAAAAATTTGAAATAGGTAACAAATTCTTAAACATGAACCTTGTAAGTAAGAATCATATTCATAGAAGAGATAGAATCGGCTTTGTGAGTAATACTCATAAAAATCCAACTATCTTTGTTAATGGCCCAACTTTGCATGTTTCACCCCGAAATAAATATAATTTTTATTACAAATTTAGACATGTTGTTTATAAAAGTCCGTTTAAGAGATATAGTCCACACAAATTGATTTGGGTTCTTAAATGAATTATAAAGAACTTCATGCAAAATGATAAGTTTAGTCGATCGAGTTTTTAGGCACCAAGGTCAAATAGGTACCTAAAAATCACTCTTTTTTGTAGAAATGTTTACCATTACAAGCTAGGAGCAAGATATGGTACTTTGATATTGGATGCTTAAGGCATATGACTAGAGATTCATCTCAATTCTTTAAGTTTACTAGACTAGACAAAGGATATATCACCTTCGAAGACAACAACAAGGGTAAAATCATTACAAAGGAACCATTGGTAACAAATCCAATTTTTTGATTAAAGATGTATTGTTGGTTGATGGCTTAAAGTATAATCTTTTGAGCTTTAGTCAATTATGTGATAAAGGATATGTGATTAGATTTGAATCCAATGCTTGCATTATTGAACAACCGTACAAAAACACTTCTATGATTGCCCTAAAACAAAATAATATATACATTATTGACATTTATGATCTTTATAATAAATTATATTTGTCAGTTTTGAATGATGATGCTTGGCTTTGGCGTAGGAGATTAGGTCATGCTAGCATGAAACTAATCTCTCTAATCTCATCCAAAGAACTTGTAAGAGATATTCCTAACATTAAGTTTGTTAAAGATAATATGTGTGTTGCATGTCAACTAGGAAAATAAATAAAAGGTAGTTTCAAACTAAAGACTCAAATAAGCACTTCTAAACCATTGTAATTAATTTATATGAATTTGTTTGGACCAATTGATGCATCAATCATTGGAGGTAGCAAATATGCCTTTGTAATTGTGGATGATTATAGTAGATACACTTGAACATACTTCTTGGCACACAAAAGTAATTTCTTTAGGTTTTTTTTAAATTTTGTAAACTTATTCAAAGTGAAAAAGGCCTTATGATTTCATCAATTCAGAGTGATCACGGTGGCGAGTTTCAAAACAGTGATTTCCAAAAATTTTATGAAACCAATGGATATAACCATAATTTCTCTACTCTGAGAAATCTTCAACAAAATGGAGTAGTAAAAAGAAAAAATAAAAATTTACAAGAAATGGTAAGAACCATGTTGAACGAACATATCCTACCCAAATATTTTTGGGCCGAAGCCGTTAATACAACATGCTATGTCATGAATAGGATTATAGTAAGACCATTACTTTTCAAAACTCCTTATGAATAGTGGAATGACAAAAAACCCATTGTTTCGTACTTTAAAGTTTTTGGTTGTAAATGTTTTATCTTGAATGAAAAAGATGCCTTAAGAAAGTTTGATGCAAAATTCGATGAAGATATTTTTTTTTTTTGTTATTCTTCTATTTCAAAAGCCTTTCATGTCTTCAATAAAAGAAACTTGGTCATAGAAGAGTCTATTTATGTTGTCTTTAATGAAGTCTCCGAATTTAAGAAAAATGAGTTTGATGATGATCTTAATTTTGATACTTTAAATTTAAATGAACCCTCTCCTCTAACTAGTAACTTGGATACATCTTCTTTGGAAATATCCTTACCCAAGGAATGAAAATACGTAGATACTCATCCTAAGGAGCTAATCATAGGAGACACATTAAAAGGGGTTCAACCTCATTCTTCTCTTAAAAATTTTTATGCCACCATTGCTTTTCTTTCTTAAATTGAACCTAAATGCATTGATAAGGCCTTGAAAGATGATTCATGGGTTATCACAATGCAAGAAGAGTTGAACCAATTTAAGAGAAATGAGGTGTGGGAGCTTATTCCGAGACCTAGTGACCATTTAGTTATGGGTACTAAATAGGTCTTTAGAAACAAGCAAGATGAATTTTGTATCGTGGTTAGAAACAAAGCTAGACTAGTGGCCAAGGCTTTCAACCAAGAAGGTATCGATAATGAACAAACCTACGCTCATGTGGCAATATTAGAAGTCATAAGGATACTCCTTGTCTATGTTAATAGTAATAATTTTAAGTTATTTCAAATGGATGTCAAAAGCACTTTTCTTAATGGCTTTATTTCTAAAGAAGTTTATGTTAAACAATCTCTTGGATTTGAGAATGATAAATTTTTGAATCATATGTTTAAGTTGACTAAAGCTCTCTATGGATTAAAACAAGCCCCTAGGGCTTGGTATGAGAGGCTCAATTCTTTCTTTATTCAAAATAATTTTATTAAAGGCAAGGTCGATACTACATTGTTTATTAAATATTTTAAAAATGATTTTCTTATCGTCCAAATTTATGTTGATGATATCATTTTTAGTTCTTTAAATGAATCTTTCTGTGAATCGTTTGCCAAAAGTATGAGTCAAGAGTTAGAAATAAGCTTAATGGACAAATTAATCTTTTTCTTAGGATTATAAATCAAGCAATTAAGTGATGAAATTTTTCTTAGTCAAACCAAATATACATTAGATTTGCTCAAACGATTCAAGATGGATAGTGCTAAAGTTATTAATACACTAATGACACTTCCACAAAATTAGATACGGACACTAATAGAGAATGTTTTAATCAAAAAACCTATAGAGCTATGATAGATAGTTTGTTATGTCTGATAGAAACAAGACTGGATATCATGTTTAGTGTTGGATTATGTGCTAGGTTTCAATCTAACTCAAAGCAATCTTACTTAAAAGCTGTTAAAAGGATTTTTAGATACCTAAAAGGAACTCCTAAACTAGGATTATTGTATACAAAATCTAAAAACTTTGAATTACTTAGTTTTGTCAATGCCGATTTTGTTGGCTGTCAAATAGATAGAAAAAGTACATTCGGAACATATAAACTTTTAGGACATGCACTTGTCTCTTGGTCTTCCAAAAAATAAAACTTGGTTATATTATTTATAACCGAAGCTGAGTATATAGCAGTAGGTGTATGTTGTGCTCAAGTTATATAGATGAAAAACACTTTAGAGGATTATAGAATGCACCTAAAAAGCATATCTATAAAATGTGATAACACTAGTGCAATATGCTTAACAAAAAATTCTATTCAACACTCTAGAACTAAACATATTAATATTAGGCATCATTTTATAAGAGATCATGTTAATAACCATGACATATCTCTAGAATTTATTGATACAAAACATCAATTAGCTGATTATTTTTATAAAACCTTTGATTGAGGAATAATTTGATTTTATAAGAAGAGAATTAGGTATGTTAAATTTTTCTAATACATGAGTTCTTCTTTAAATTATTCTCTTAGGATTTTCGAAATCGAGACCTCTTTTTCGAGATCATTTACTATGATTTCTTCACTTGAAAAAAGATTTGATTCATGGATCTATGGTATGTTTGATAAGCCATGTGAATTTTTCCTTATGATTTTTCTCCTCTTACGAAAGTAGAACTTCAATAACCTGATATGATGTTTGCACCACATAATGATAAAGATCTTGCTCAATGTTTGCACCGTATCTAAAAAATAAACTGCTAGAAAACTAAAAGCAAGATGGAGCAACGGCAGTGGCACCGTCGGATTGGCAGTAGCACTGCTAATGCTCACTGCCTATAGGTGGTAGCACTGCCCAACTGGCGGTACCACTGCATGCAACTTGCCCTATATAAAAATAAGTTAGGGTCGACGATAGAACTGACCCCAACTCACTCTATACCTCTCTAAACAGCCCCAAAGCCCTACTTCCTTTTATTCTCCCTCTAGTAACTCAAGAGAACCCTCATCCTTTACAAAACCAAGGATCAATCTCAAATCCTCTTTGGTGATCACAAGAAGGATAAACTACTAAGGTAATCCCTAAACCAAATTGTTTCTCTTATTATATTACTTGTTCTTGCCTCTTATTTGTTCTTGATAAATGTAGTCTCCATGACTTTTAAAAGATCCTCAAGGGACAAAGGGAAGAGGAGATTAGATAAAACCTATGATTCCCTACTCTTTGATTCTCCTCAACATGACCTTAAATTTCCAACTATTGAATCTAGAAATGTTCATAAGGATAAATATGTAGATTTGGAGGAATTGAGTAATTTGGAACCACTTCAATGTTTTGCTAACTTAGATATCCTCCTAATTCTTTAAATAAGTGAACATATTTATCCTAGACTTGTTAGGTTGTTTTACAACAACTTGTATGTGGATGAATACGATAAGATATCCACTTATCTCTTAGGACATCATATACCCATTACGGATAGCGTAATTTGTAACCTCATAGGAATTGCTGAGAAAAGGAGAGGTTGTTACTTTAGAGGACAATAGGACAAAGAATCAGTTGAGACTACTTATTCTGAAGCTTTAGGTATCATTTTTTGTAATCCAAACTTGTCTATCCTTCCAAAAAGTTGTGAACATTTACTACCTTTCAACACCAAATTGCTTCATCATATCTTGATAAGTATTATACTTCCAAAATAATATCATCATGATGAAGTTAGCAAAATGAAATTAGGAATGATGTATTGGATTATGAAAGGACATGACAACTATTTTGGTTACCTGATATAATAAAACATGATTAAACTATTAAAAAAAGATATGATGCTTCCATATGGTGGCTTGATCACTAGACTAATCCATGCACATGACATAATCATCCCACCTAATAAAGAAACCTGCTAAAAAGATTAAGATATATAGTCAAAAATGGGACATGGACTAGATTACCTAGAAGGACTGATCCTCCTCCCCCCCCCCCCCCCCCCCACACTGGATCCAAAACCCGAAACATCAATATTTAGGGAAAATCAATCTCCTCCTCCTACTGGTCCCTTTGAGGCAACACTTCCAACAGAGCAAGCACCCTCCCCATCTGTCGACGCCATAAGGATTTGAATGGATCGATTTGAACTACGTCAAGATCAAATCTTAACTGAGTTACAGCAAATTCATTGACAACTTAATACTCTGTTTAGACATTTTGATTTATCACCACCTGAATAGTTAATGTATGTCCTTTTATTCATGACAAAGGGGGAGAAGTTGATGAATCCTCTTTAATGATGTGAACTTTTAATATTGTGAACTCTTTAATGTTGTAAACTTTTGAATATTACCATACAATGATAGATTTACTTTAATGTTATGAACTTTTGAATATTACCATGCAATAATGTAAGTATCATAAAGGTTATATTAAGATGATGTATCATGCAAGTAGTGATGTAAGGCTATGCCCAAAGCATTTTATCATGCATGAAGTAATGAAATTGTGCATTTAATACCTTGATTTACTTTAATGATGTAATATCGGATTCTCTTTAATATTGTGAACTTTTAAATGTTACCATGCAATAATATAAGTATCATAAAGGTTATATTAAGATGATGTATCATGCAAGTAGTGATGTAAGGCTATGCCCAAAGCATTTTATCATGCATGAAGTAATGAAATTATGCATTTAATACCTTGATGACCTGAAATTATGATGATGCATAATGCATGAAATTTTAAATTAAAATCGATTAAATCTTGAATTCAAGGTTGTAAATTCAAGTTTGTCTTTTCTCAAGTATGACATATAGATAGGGGGAGTTAAAGTTAACTCCGTCATCAATTGCTTGTCATCATCAAAAAGGGAAAGATTGTTGAATCTTGGATTTTGATGATGAAATCAATTGGTAAATTATTAATATATCGATATATTGAGATAAGTGTTATAGGATTAACTATGATAGCAATGAAGGCATAAAGCAAGATGTTGGGTCGAAGTCAAATATCAGACGATACATCGAAGATTCGGACTATGTGTTGGTGGTTCGCCGGAAGCTCACCGAGAGTTCGTTGGGAGTTCGCTGAGAGTTCGTCGGGAGTCCGTCGAGAATTCACCGGGAGTTCACCGAGAAGTTCATCAGAAGTTCGCCGGAAGTTCGACGAAAGCTCACCGAAAAGTTCGCCAAGAAGTTCGCCGGAAGAACAATTGACATACCAGACCAAGATTGCTTAGTTAAATATCTTAATTATCATAGTTAGACTATAAGTTGAATTAGGATTAGGAGGTAATCCTGCTAACTCAATTAGGGGCTAATTGATCCCTTAACTAGGCTGAATTAGGTCGGTTGAATAGCCCATTCAGCACCTGAAGTCACGGCCGATGGTGGCACTGCGTGGGACTCAGTCTCACAGGTGATATAGGTAGTGGTATCACCTAGACTAGGCGATGGTACCGCCCAGACTAGGCGGTGATACTATCGATAGTTAATGTTATCAGGTGGTGGTACCACCTTGTCAAGCGATGGTACCGCTAGAGCTCGATCTCCAAGCTCTGTCAGGTGGTGGTACCAACCAGACTGAGTGGTGGTACCGACTAGTGTCAATCTGCACATGGTGGTACCACCTAATAATGGCAATGGTACTGCTAGTACCCTAGAAATTTGGGATAAGATACTTTTTGGCTCTAATTTTGAAGTCATTGGGGCTTATAAATATCCCATCCTTTTCTATATGAAAGAGTACAAAAATGTAAACAATATCTTGAAGTCTTGGGGTGTTGAAAGTGTTATAAAAGTACTAAGAGTCCTCTCTTTCTAAGTCTTGTGATCATTCAAGAGAGGTGTGAGGCTTGTAAGGGTTGCCTCTTAAACTCATGAAAAGGATAAAGTGCTGTAAAGAGGGTGGTTGGTCTTCGCCCATTGAAGGAAAACCATTAGTGGATGCCGGTGACCTCGATGGAGAAGGAATCAGAAGTGGATGTAGGTCACAACGACCGAATCACTATAAATTTTGGTGTGCACATTTCCGTTATGCTTTTTATTACTGCTATTACTTTCTAAGTTAATTACTATTTCATTTACTCTAAAGTCAAATACTTTCTGAGATTGGTTTTCAATGAACGAATATCTTATAAAACCGACGATTTTTTTCGCTACACTAATTCACCCCCCTCTTAGTGTTGCTCTTGATCCTAACACATATAAGTTATAGAAAGCAAAACAACATAACTGATAGAATCCTGGTGGATTCTAAGCTTGAGGTTTATTTCTTTAGGGGATCGGCCTCCTTGGAACTCTATAGGGGTTCCTTTCTCCAAGTTGCTGCTCAAAGGCTGTTAAGAAGATTCATCTATTATTTGTCAAAAGAGGATGAGTACATGACTATTTATAGGGCTTCTAAACCCTAACTCCTAATAGGACTCCTACTCAAGACTCCTACTTCTAACCAACTCTTAATAAGACTCATACTCTAAGAAGCAACCTCCCAACTAACCCGAACCCTAGCCGGCCTCTTCACCTCTTTATTAGGGGTCGGCTAGGTAGGTTTTACATGAATGCCTCTTTTAATAAAATTTTATTAGGACTCTCCTAGCTAGAGTCCTAACAGACCCGCCCTCTTCAAATCAACCTTGTCCTCGAGACTAACGATCCATGAATTCTGAGAATTTGATCTTCAAGTCGTCATAGTTCTCCCAAGTGGCATCTTCTACTGGTAGGTTCGCCCACTGTATTATCAGTTCAGTGGTGGGTCGTCGTCATCGAGTCACGATCTGTCGATCAATAATGGCACTCGGCTAAGTCTGAAGTTCTCCTTGGGTGGTCATATTTGGTAGATGGCTTTGGGCTATCTTGTTTTATCCCTGCTTGAGCTTTAAACACGACACATGGAAGACTAGATAGATTTGAGAGCTAGCGGATAAGTCTAATTTGTATGCTACCGCTTTGATGCGCTCCAAAATTTGATAGGGTCCATAGAATCAAGGTGAAAACTTCATAGATGCTCTGGTCTGGATTGATGTTTGCTTGTATGGCTGGAGCCGTAGGAAGACCCAATCTCCTACAGAAAATTCTCTTTCACCTTTGTGTTGATCATATTTCTATTTCATCCTTGCTTGGGTTGTAGTGAAATTATCTTTTAGTAACTTTAGCATTTTGTTTATGTCCTTTAGTTCCTTATCTTCTTGTTCTACTTTAGAGGTGCCTAACACATATTTTGGGATCACAAGGGGTGGTCGGCCATACATAGCCTCATAGGGAGTACATTTTGTGGATGAATGATAAGTTGTATTATACCACCACTCAGCCTAGGGAAGCCACTTTGTCCACTCTTTTAGCTGGTCACTAGTGAAGTATCTGAGGTATGTCTCCAAGCACTTGTTCACCACTTTAGTCTAGCAGTCGGTTTGTGGGTGATATGTCATACTCATTTTCAATTTAGTGCCCTACATCTGAAACAACTCTATCCAAAATCTGCTTGTGAAGACCCTATCACGATCAATTATAATAGATCTCAACATCCTATGCAATTTTACAATATTCTCCATAAAGATTCGAGCAATACTAGATGCAATGTAGAGATTACGAACAGCGTAAAAGTGAGCATACTTTATAAGTTGATCAACCACGATAAGAATTGTACTTTTTTCTTATGATGAGGGAAGCCCTTCGATGAAGTCCATTGATATATCAGTCTATATTGAGTCTGGGATGGGTAGAGGTTGCAGCTTTCCGGGGCTTGCCACTATCTCACCTTTATGTCATTGACATACATCAAATTGTGCCACAAATTTAGTAATAATATTTTTTATCCTTACCCAATAAAAATTTTGCTTAATTCTATTATAGGTTCTAAGGAACCCGAAGTGCTCGATTGCAGGTGTGGAATACATCTCTTGAAGGATAGCTTTGTTAGGACTCTAGCTATGAGAGTCCTAATAGAGAGGGATATTCATGTAAAACCTACCTAAGCCAACCCCTATTAAAGAGGTGAAGAGGCCGGCTAGGGTTAGGAGGTTGTTTTTTAGAGAAGAATTAGGAGTTGTAAAGGAATAGGAGTCTTGAGTGGGAGTCCTATTAGGAGTTGGTTAGAAGTAGGAGTCTTGAGTAGGAGTCCTAGGAGTTAGGGTTTAGAAGCCCTATAAATAGTCATGTATCCCTCCTCTTTTCATAAGCAATAGATGAATCTTTTCTGCAGCCTTTGAGCATCAACTTGGAGGGAGGAACCCCTATAGAGTTCCAAGGAGGCCGATCCCCTAAAGAGATCAACCTCAAGTTTAGAATCTGTAAGGGTTCTAACACTTGGTATCAGAGCAGCGTTCTTGGCATCTCGATGCCCTTCCAAAATTATCCATCAGCCCTCCACAGTCGCCCAAAGTAATTCCCACAATTGCTTAAAAGATCGTCGCCAAATTCCATCGTCATCTCCACCACCGCGAATCATCCTTTGATCTCCCCGTGAATTGCAACAGGTTCTAGTTTCCTACCTTACTGCTACGGCAATTTAGTTATCCTTGTTCAAAAATCCAAAAAAAATAATTTTGTTCCAAAATTGCTGTATAAACTTTTCATCGTAAAGTTTTCATCTCTACGACGAAAGATACATTGCAGAATTCCAACCGCATAGCACAGTGTATTTAATCTTGCTACTGTGTGTTTTCTATCCAAATCTCTACGAAATTTTATGACAGCTTTAACACTTCCTAACAACATATTTCCCTTTAGTTTTGTCAAAAAAATTCTCAATATAAACTATTGATCTTTTACGTCTAAGCTGCTATACTTGAAAATCTGCATTGTAAAATTCCAACTGCATAGCATAGATTATTTGATCTTGCTACTACATTTTTTCTATCTATACCTCTACCAAATTTTTATGACAGCTTTGACACTTCCTAACAACAGATTTCCCTTTGGTTTTGTCAAAAAATTTTTAATATAATTCATTGATCTTTTATGTCTAATCTGCTATACTTGAAAATCTGCACTGTAAAATTTCAGCCGCATAGCACAGTTTGTTTAATCTTGTTACTATGTTTTTTCTATCCAAATCACTATGAATTTTTTATGATAGCTTTGACACTTCTTAACAGTAGATTTTCCTTTGGTTTTGTTAAAAAATTCTTAATATAAACTACTGATCTTTTACATCCAATCCACTACACTTGAAAATCTGTGATGTAGAAAATTTTAGCCGAATATTGTTGCCTTAACCCATATATTTGTAATCTTTTTTGAATGAAATTTCTTATATACTTCATAGATCATCTTGGATTCTATCTAAGATTGATCTATTAAAGAATTCATCTCTAAAAATAATTTTGTGTTGCTGCAAATTTTCATCCCAAGCCGTTGAAATTTTTCAACGAGAATTCTGCTATCACAGCTTGCGCCAATTTCCTTGCTGTTATACTGCCAAATTTTTCTTGATTAAATTAGAAATCCTTACTATCATATAAATTATGATTTTGCTGTCAATTCTCTCCTCAAATCTCTCAAGTTTTTGGTGGAAATTTCATTGGGAAACCGTTGTTTCTTCGACGACAATTCTACTCTTACAAGACAGCATATACTTGCTGCAACTTCTACTAATTTCTATCAAACCTTTACTGCCATCTACCATAGATCCAAAACTTTCATTCACAGCTCTAAAACTCCACCAAACCATACTCTCAAACTGCATCCAAAACAGCCACAAAACAAGCCTAAACCGTAGCCTACATCCACCAATCTACCAACCCTTTTGACCATCACCTCTCTCAACCTATACATGTCTTTAACCCGATAACAAAAGAGAGATCTTAACATCACAGATTTGGTGGTATATACTATGACATTTGAGGAGGTAATCAATGCTAAATTCAAAGCCTTCGAGGTGCAAATGGAGGATAAGATTCAGACGCTCTTTATCGAACTTAGATTGGGCCGACCACTAAGCCCGAAGAAATCACATCAAGGAGATAGCTTTGCCCAATCGCACCAAGCCCGAAGAGATGACTTCCAAGGGAGAGGAGGCTCTATCACCAACCCCAACTATCCACGCATGAGGGTGGACTTCCCTAGATGGGAAGAAGGAGACCCGATTGGTTGGATCTCGCGCACAGAGCGATATTTTCGGTACCACAAAACCGCAAACACATCTATGGTGAAAATTGCAGCTATACATCTTGAAGGGGATGCTATACAATGGTTTGACTGGTTTGAACACACTTATGGAGTCCTTTCATGGCGACAATTCAAAGAAGGACTGCTGATCCGCTTCAGACCAACCGATTACGAGAACATTGATGGATAACTAGCAAAGATCCGACAAATTTCCACCATTCAAGAGTACCAAACCAAGTTTGAAAGGTTAGCTAATCAAACTCATGATTGGTCTCAAAAATAGCTATTGAGGACCTTCATTAAGGGCTTAAAGCCAGAGATCCGGGGAGAAGTTAAAGTGCGACAACCGTACACGCTTATGGCAGCCATCTCTTTCACACGACATTAAGAGGAGCGATTGAACCATGAAGCTCGAAAGACTAGGGTCACTCCTCAACCATCAATACTGAAGCATTCAGCCCCCCTACTATTGACCGAGTCCCTGCACCAAAAAGGTTGATAAGAGAAGAGCTTCGGGAGCGATTTGCGAAGGGGTTATGTTGGCATTGCAATGAGCCGTGAAGCCGTGAGCATCGCTGTAGTAAAGGGAGACTTCTTATGATTGAACCAGTAGAAGAAAAGGTCATTGAACATCCAGAAGAGAGCCTTGAACATGAAGAAGAAGATGCAGAAGAAGAGCCACAACCGACTGAAGTTACGGTATATGCACTAGTCGGCTACTCAAACCCACAAACGATGAAAGTTGGAGGCCTTCTCAAACAACAACTGATCACTGTTCTCATCGACACGGGCAGTACTAATAACTTCCTAAACAGTAAGGTTGCTGTCCGAATGGCATTACCTATCAAGAATTGTAGCAGGTTTGACGTTAAGGACACCGACGGGCAGATTTTGAAGTATGATCGTAGGCGCCCGCAAGTATAACTGTTGCTGCAGGACCAAGAGATAATTGCATATTTCTTCCTCCTCCATCTTGATGATCATGAGGCCATGCTAAGAATTAAATGATTGATGACATTAGGTGATGTTTCTTGGAATTTTATGCAACTAATTATGAAATTTTATAGTAAGGAGAAATAGGTGATATTGCACGGGAAACGTGGGGATGACGTAACAATGATTTGCATGCAACAACTGGAGAAGGTTTTGCATAAAGTATGCAGCGGCTTTTTGGTATAACTTGAGCAGCAAACTAAGGGAGAGGCAATAGAATTTGAAGATCCAAACCTACTTCCTTTGCTTGTTGAATTTTCAGATATATTTGACGAACCGCACAATCTACCTCTTACCCATCGGCATGATCATTATATAATGATTCTTCCAGGCAAACCTCCAGCAAATGCTCGGCCATATCAGTATCTACATCTCCAGAAGGATGAAATAGAAAGGATTGTAAAAGAGATGCTTGAAACAGGAGTTATTCGGCCAAGTTGCAACCTCTACTCTTCACAGGTGCTACTTGTATGCAAGAAGGACGCAACATGGCGAATATACATTGATTACCGAGCTCTCAATAGCATAACCATCAAGGATAAATACCCTATTCTAGTAGTAGATGAATTGCTAGATGAAAGAGAGCACAAATCTTCACAAAGCTGGACCTTCAATCCGGGTATCATCAACTACGAGTGTGTGAAAAAGGCATACCGAAAACCGTCTTTCGAACACACAACGACCATTATGAATTTTTGCTTTCTTCAACAAAAGATGAAATATCTTGGGCATATCATATCAGAGGAAGGTATGATGGTGGATCCCTCCAAAATAGAAGCAATGCAGAACTGGTCGACCTCGAAGAACATAAAATTGCTATATAGATTTCTAGGTTTAATAGGCTACTACCGCAAGTTAGTGAAAAACTATGGAAAGATCAGTGCATTACTTACTTTCTTATTGAAAAAAGATGTCTTCCAATGGTCGGACAAAGCCTTCACTACCTTCGAACAACTTAACGCAGCCATGACGATGACGCCGATGCTAGCACTACCAGATTTCAGCCGACCCTTCATTATTGAGGCCGACACATCTAGAGTCAGAATTGGAGCCATTCTCATGCAAGATGGTCGACCACTCGCATACACTAGCAAGGCATCATCTCCCTCCCATCAAAATATGTCAACATATGATAAGGAGTTGCTCGCCATTGTGCACGTAGCAACGAGGTGGAGACCCTACTTGATCGGTCGACGATTTCAAATTAAAACCGACCATAAAAGCCTCAAGTACTTTTTAGAGCAAAAGATATCATCCCTTGAGCAGCAAAAATGGGTAACAATACTTCTTAGATTTGATTATGAAATAACTTACAAAAAGTGAAAAGAGAATGTTGTTGCAGATATGCTTTCGCAACTACCCGAGCAAGCTGAATTTTGGCTGTTTCACTTTCGACCAGCGACTTCCTTGAGGATATTAAGATGGAATGACAGGAAGATTCAGAGACCAGTAAGATCATAAAAAAATTGGAGGAAGCACCAAGCTCCGTGGCTCATTACAATTGGGACTCAAAAGAATTACGCTATGAGGGATGCATTGTGCTTGTGATAAATTCTACTTGTATCTTCACAAGCAGATTTTAGACAAAGTTATTGCATATGCAGGGTACTAAATTGAGGAGTATGGCATATCACCCACAAACCGATGGCCAGACAGAAGTTGTAAATAGGTGCTTGGAGACAACCCAAAGCCACCCATCAAATATGACTACCCAAGGAGAACTCCAGACCCAGCCAAGTGCCATTATTAATCGACGGATCATGACTCGACGACGATGACCCACTACTGAAGTACTAATACAGTGGGCGAACCTACCAATAGAAGATGCCACTTGGGAGAACTATGACAACTTAAAGATCAAATTCTCATAATTCATGAATCGTCAGCCTTGAGGACAAGGCTGATTTGAAGAGGGCGGGTCTGTTAGGACTCTAGCTAGGAGAGTCCTAATAGAGAGGGATATTCATGTAAAACCTACCTAAGCCAACCCCTATTAAAGAGGTGAAGAGGCCGGCTAGGGTTAGGAGGTTGTTTCTTAGAGAAGAATTAGGAGTTGTAAAGGAATAGGAGTCTTGAGTATGAGTCATATTAGGAGTTGGTTAGAAGTAGGAGTCTTGAGTAGGAGTCCTAATAGGAGTTATGGTTTGGAAGCCCTATAAATAGCCATGTATTCCTCCTCTTTTCATAAGCAATAGATGAATCTTTTCAGCAGCCTTTGAGCAGCAACTTGGAGGGAGGAACCCCTATAGAGTTCCAAGAAGGCCGATCCCCTAAAGAGATCAATCCCAAGTTTAGAATCTGCAAGGGTTCTAACAAGCTTTTATACAAGTAGAATTTGGTATAAGCACAATGCGTCCCTTATAGCGCAATTCTTTTGAGTCTCAACTATAATGAGCCATGGAGCTTGGTGCTTCCTCCATTTTTTTATGATTTTACTGGTTTCTGGACCTTCCTATCATTCCCTCTTAATATTCTCAAGGAAGTCATCGGTCAGAAGTGAAACGACAAAAAATTTAGCTTGCTCGGGTAGCTGCGAAAGCATATTTGCAACAACATTCTCTTTCCCCAATTTGTAAGTTATTTCATAATCATATCCAAGATGCTTTATTACCCATTTTTGCTGCTCGGAGGAAGATATTTTTTGTTCCAAGAAATATTTTAGGCTTTTATGGTCGGTCTTGATTTAAAAGCGTCACTCGATCAAGTACAGTCTCCATTTGGTCACTACATGCACAATCGCGAGCATCTCCTTGTCATAAATAGTCATCTTGAGATGGGAAGGAGATAATGCCTTACTAGTATAAGCTAGGGGGCAGCCATCTTGCATTAGTATAGCACTAATTCTAACTCCGGAGGCATCAGCTTCAATAACAAAAGTCTTGGCGAAGTCGAGTAGCGCTAGTACGGGCGTTGTCGTCATTGCGGCTTTAAGTTCGTCAAAGGCGGTGGTGGCTTTGTTCGACCATTAGAAAGCATCTTTTTTCAGCAAAGAAGTAATGGGTGCACTGATCTTTCTATAGTTTTTCATAAACTTATGGTAGTAGCCTATTAAACCGAGAAAGTCGTGTAGCGATTTTATGTTCCTTAGGGTCGGCCAGTTCTGCATTACTTTAATTTTGGAGCGGTCTACTGCCACATCTTCCTCTAATATAATATGCCCAAGATATTCCACCTTCTGTTGAAGAAAGCTACACTTCGATTTTCTGACAAAAAGAACATGTTCTAGCAAAATCGTCAAAACAAGTCGTAAGTGCTGAAAATGACTTTCAAGAGAAGGGTTATAAATAAGGATATCGTCGAAGAAAACTAGCACAAACTTACGAAGATAATTCTATAAAAAATCATTTATAAGGCTCTGGAAGGTGGAGGGAGCATTGATGAGACCAAATGGCATTACCAAAAATTTATAGTGGCCATTGTGTGTTCGAAAGGCGGTTTTCGGTATGTCTTCTTCACACACTCGTATTTGATGATACCCGATCGAAGGTCCAACTTTGTGAAGGCTCGTGCTCCCTTTTATTTATCAAGCAATTCATCCACTACTGGAATAGGATATTTGTCCTAGATGGTTATGCCATTGAGAGCTCGGTAATCAATGCACATTCACCATGTTCTGTCCTTCTTTTGTATGAGGAGCACCGGTGAAGAGGCAGGGCTGCAACTTGACTAAATAACTCATATTTCGAGCATCGCTTTTACAATCCTTTCTATTTCATCCTTCTAGAGATGTGGATACTAATATGGCCGAGTATTTTCTAGAGGTTTTCCTAGAAGAATCGATATATAATGATCATGCCGATGGGTAGGAGGTAGATTGCACAGTTTGTCAAATATATCTGAAAATTCAACAAGAAAAGGAAGTAGGTTTGGATCTTCAAATTCTATTGGCTTTTCCTTAGTTGGCTTCTCAAGTTGTACCAAAAATCCACTACATGCTTTGTGCAAAACCTTCTCTATTCGTTGTGTGCAAATTATCGTTACGTCGCCCCCACATTTCCCGTGTAATATTACCTGTTTCCCCTTACTATAAAATTTCATAATTAGTTTTGCAAAATTTTATGAAACATCACATAATGTTGTCAGCCATTTGATGTTGAGCATGGCCTAATAATCATCAAAAGGGAGGAGGAAGAAATATGCAATTATCTCTTGATCCTGTAGTAACAGTTTCACCTGCGGGCATCTATTATCACACTTCAAAATTCGTTCGTCAGTGACCTTAACATCAAACCTACTGCAGTTCTTGATAGGTAAGGCCATCCGGATAGCAACCTTACTGTTCATAAAATTATTAGTGCTCTTGGTGTTAATAAGAACGGTGATAGGTTGTTGCTTCAGAAGTCCTCCCACTTTCATCATTTGCGGGTTCGCGTAACCAGCAAGGGCATGCATCGTAATATCGAATGGTGACTGTTATTCATCCATGACCTCTTCCTCATGCTCTTGGATCTCCTCCTCCATGTCTTCAAGAGGTTCAATCAGTAGGAGACGACCCCTTTTGCAGCGATGATCGCGGTTCCACGGCTCATCACAATGCCAACAAAGACCCTTTGTTGATCGGTCACATAAGTCTTCTCTTGTCAATTTTTCTGGCAGCGAAGGATGGCTGGGAGTAGAAGGAGATTTATATGCTATGGGCCTATGAGAGGTTCTCATCTTCCGAGCATCTTGGTTGAGCCGTTCTTCTTGTATTCGGGTGAAAGAAATCATAAATGTCATGGTACGGGGCTGCCGTGTCTTAACCTCCCCTTTTATCTCTAGCTTGAGTCCTTCGATGAATGTTCCTAACAATTGATGGTCAATCCAATCATGAGCAAGATAGGATAGCTTCTTAAACCTGGTTTGGTACTCTTGAATCGTAGATGTTTGTCGAATCTTTGCGAGTTTGCCATTGATATTTTCATACTCCGTAGGTCCGAAAAGATTCAGCACTGCATTCTTAAATTGATTCCACTTCAGAGCCCCATGATTGTATTCTAGCCAATTGTACCATTGAATAATATCTCCTTCAAGGTGGATGATAGCAATTTTTACTGTAGCATCATTTGGCATTCAGTAGTAGCGAAAGTAACGTTCGGCGCGCGAAATCCACCTTGTGGGGTCTCCTTCTTCCTATCACGGGAAGTCCACCCTCATGCGTGGCTGAAGCATGTCTAAGGGCTATCCCTCCTTCTCTAGAGGCCTCTCTGAATTCTCTCCTTCCTGAAATTTGGTTGGACTCGGCGATTGTCCAATTCTGAATTCTACAAACAAAATGCGCAATTTGTCCTCCAAGAGCGATTCAAGTCGCGATTCAATATGAGATTCCCATGCTTCAAATTTGGCATCAATTGGATCTTGAGAAGCCATAGTATATTCTTGTAGATCAGAGATATTCCTGACTTTTTTCTGTTTATGAGTTAATGGCATGGGGTGGTGGAAGGTTTGGAAAAATTGAGGATCACGAAAACGTATTGCAGCAGATTTTTACGTCTAAAGTGTAGTAGCTTGGACGTAAAAGGTCAGTAGTTTATTTTGAGAATTTTTTGATGAAACCAAAGGAAAATATGCTATTAGGAAGTGTCAAAGTTATCATAAAAATTTCATAGAGATTTGGACAGAAAAAACGTAGTAGCAAGATCAAACAAACTGTGTTATGTGGTTAGAATTCTATATTGCATCTTTCGTCATAGAGATAAAAACTTTACGACAAAAAATTTATGCAGCAATATAGGAACGAATTTTTTGGATTTTTAAATAAGGATAACTTGTTAAATCTCAAATTTTGATGATGAAACTAATTGATAGTGTTTATGATTTGATCTGTGTTTTTAGTGACGTAGGAAACTTCGATCAGGGAGAGACAATTAAAGCAAGAAGAATCATGTTGGGCCAAAGAAAAATATGTCAGAAGAATGGATATCGAGCCGAACAATCGGTTACATATCAGTAGAAGGCTTTGGGCTATGGGTTTGGGCATCGAGCCATGAAGAGCGAAAATTGCACCAAGGAAATCGGAGTTATCGAGGTCAACTGGCCGATTGGGCAGTAGGCCGCAAGAGAGGACAATGCGCCGAAGAATCGGACGAAGCGTCGATGAACCAATGACATGCCGGACAACATGATTCAAGCTTTGTAATAATTATCTAAGATCAAAGTAGTTTTTAATTATGCAGAATTAACTATAATAACAAGACATAAAGCAAAATGAAGTCCCCGAGTCAAGAACGAGACTTCGTTGGGAGTTCGAGAGTTCGTCGAAAGTTCGGACGTTCATTAGAATTTTTGTCCGAATTGATCGAGAAGTCCAAGAGCTTACCAGAGAAGCTCGTTAGAACTTGCCAAGAAGATCGTCGTGAAGTCCAAGAGCTTGCCGGGAGTCCGTTGGAACATTGTCGGGAGATCATCAGAAGTTTGTCGAAATATCACCGGAAGAAACCTAGACTTACGGACTTATTTAGCTTACTAAATGTCTTAAAATTCATAGTTAGCATATAATTAGGTTAGAATTGGGCCAACTCAATTAGGGGCCAATTGGGCTAAGTTTGGGCTGTGTTGGGCCAAGTAAAAAGGCCCAAACAAGTGGAACCGACGTGGCACAGTCTCCGAGACTATGTCAGGCAGTGGTACCACTAGTTTAGGTAGTGGGACCACCCAGACTCAGTCTCCAAGACTATCAGGTAGTGGTACCATCAGATTGGGCGGTGGTACTGCCCAATGTCAGGCTACAGGTGATGGTACCACCCATACCCCGAAATTTTGGGGATTTGAATTTTGGCTCCAAGTTTTGAAGTCATTTGGGGTCTATAAATACCCCAGCTATTCCTACATAGAGCAGCAAGAAAAGTGAATAAAAACTCTGTGTATCTAGAGTTGAAAACCCTTGTAAAGTATAGAGTCCCTCCTCCTAAAGTTTAGAGACCGTTCTAAGGGAGAGTGTGAGGGAAGCTTTGAAAAAATGGGGTGTAAAGGTTCTCTCCTAAGCCTACAAAAGGAGAATAGAGTTGTAAAAAGGTAATTGATCTTTGCCTATTGAAGGAAAACCGTTAGTGGATGTCAATGGCCTCGACGAAAGAAGAATCAAGAGTGGATATAGGTCACTATGACCGAACCACTATAAACTCGGTTTGTATTTCTTTTGAGCAATTTACTTTAACTACAAACTATCTTACATTCTTATTGCTTTCACTACACTCCCATACTCTTTCAAGTTAATATCTTTATGAAATAGTTTTTGTCGAAATCAGTTTTCAACGAACGAAGATTTTCGAACTGGTAATTGTATCCGCTACACTAATTCACCCCCCCCTCTCAGTGCCGACTCATTCCTAATAGTTAGTATCAGAGCCTCATAATTTCTTATTTGGTTTAACAATCAAGAGAAATGACTCTTTTCGGCTTTCAAGAGGGTCACTCTCTCATTCGTCCTCCTATGTTCAATGGGACAGCCTGCACATATTAAAAAACTCGAATGAGAGTTTTTTTACTTTCCTTGGATTTTAATTTATGGAATGTGATTGAAAATAGATTTCAAAGGTCTTTTCTTCCAATGAATGATTGGAATGAGTTGGAGAAAAAGACTTTTTCTTTAAATGCTAGAGCTATGAATGCTCTATTTTGCGCTTTGGACAAAAATAAATTCAATCAGATTTCTACTTGCGAAATGGTTTCGATATTTGGCACACTGTCAAAATCACACACGAAGGCACAAGTAGAGTAAAAGATGCTAAAGTTAATCATTTAATACATGATTTTAAACTTTTTCGAACGAAGCCAAGCGAAACCGTTGTTGACATGTACATCTGTTTTACGGATATCATCAATGGTTTAAAAGCTCTTGGCAAATGCTTTTCTAATTTTGAACTCGTTAACAAGATCTTAATATCTCTTTCTAAAAATTGGGAATCGAAAGTAATAGTAATACAAGAGACAAAGGATTTAAATAAATTTTCACTAGAAGAACTTATCGAGTCCTTCATGACCTATGAAATGACTCATGATGCACTTGGCAAATATGAGAACCACCTTCCAAAGAATAGGAAGGATTTGACACTTCGAATAATAAATACCACTTGAGTGATGACTCAAGTGATGATGATGATGACCTTCAACTTCTCACAATAAAGTTTAAAAATTTCTTAAAACAAGATTCAAAGAATAAAAACAAACTTAAAAAGAACGCGACTATATGCTATAAACACAAGAAGAAGAGAGCACTTTGGGACGAATCAAGTTCATCCGAAGATGAAGAACAAATCAACAAAGGTGAGGTGGCAAACTATGCCTTAACGGCTTTTGACGACAAGGTAACCAAAACCCCCTTAGTTTATTTTAAAATTACTTAATGCATTTCATATGTTATTTTTAAATTTGTATATAAAATATAAAATATAAATAAATAAATAAAAGGGGATCATGCTTTTCTTTTTCTAGCTAATTTTGAAAAATGATAATGACAATTACATGTTTTATGAAAATGGAACAAAATGATAGATATAATGCTTATACATCTACGAAGATTAATCTTATGGATATTTTTAAGAAGCAATAGTGTGTATCATGTTGATTTCCATATTACCTTGCGATTATAAATGATGATGCATAGCTTTTGTATGGAAGACTAAGCATGAAAAGTTAGATCCACCTAAAAAAAAAAATACATAACTACAACAAATAAAATGATTTTGGTTGAAAATGCATCATGCTTGATTAAATCAATTTTAATGATTTACTAAGATGTAATTAAAATGTTAAAAAAAATTTATCATTCTTGATTATTTTATATTTTTCATGAGGATTTGAAGTAATGATGATTTTTGGGTAATTTATGGTTTATTGATCTTGATGATTTCTATGATGAGATTTGCTCTTTCGATTTTAAACTATGATGTATCATTTTCATACGAAAAACATGAGAATACTTATATAAAATCAATCACTTAAAATGAACCACAAAAAGGAAAATGTACTATCATTGGAATTAGAATGATAAATCAAATCGCTTGTTTAAAGAAGTCTTATGTTTAATGTGTTATACTTTTTTTAACTTTATGGTTTCTATGATAAAATTTATTTTTCGATCCTAAATATTGATGCATGTTTTTACTTGACATAAAAAGACAAAGGCATGCTTGTATGAAACAAACAACTTAAAATAAAACACATAAAAAGAGAATACATTTTTCATCTCTATCTTATTGATTTTTGGATAAAAGATTAATGAATCCATGTATATTATGCTTTTGTGAATCTCTTGGACTATGAAAATGAATTTGAATGAGTTTTATAGAAATCATGATTTCTCGAAATTTATAACATGAGATTGTTAGGATCAAGAGCACTAAGAGGGGGGGGGGGGTGAATTAGTGCAGTGGAAAACCTTCTACGAAAAATAAAAACTGCGTTCGTTCATTAAAAGTGATTTTGGTAAGAAAGCCAATTCGTAAATCACTTTAACTTTTGTTTAAGCGAGATGCAGCAAAGATATTAATGCAGTTTGTAGTTATGATTCTAATCAGATAGTAGGCGCAAACTGAAATATGATATTCATACGAAAAAACTGATTTACGTCTAAATGCTGATTCATAAATTACTTGATTAAGCGAGATGCAGTTTAAGCAAGGCTATAAAGGTAGTTTGCAATTATGATAGAAATCAAAACGTAAACGCAAACAAAAATATGATGATCGTACGATGAAACTGTTTTACGTCTAAACGCCGATTCGGAAAGTGCAAAGCTTGAAACCCGATCGTATATGTGCAGAAAGCAGTAAGCTTTAGAGGAGGTTTGCAGTAAAGATAATATGCTCAAAGTAAATGCAAACCGAGATTTAGATTGGTTCGGTCAATCTTGACCTACTCCACTTTTGGCTTCCTCCACCGACGAGGTCACCGACGTCAACTAGAGGCCTTCCTTCAATAGGCGAAGGCCAACCACCCTTTTATAGTTTCACTCCTTTTGACGGGCTTAGGAGACAACCCTTACAGAATTTTCTCTCCTCTCTTTAAAGCTCAGAACTTGGAAGAAAAGAGGGAGAAGTACTTTTGGCCTTTACAATAATTTTGAACTCTAAAAATCACAGAACAAGATCAGGATTTCGATGTATATTCTGTATCCTTTCAGTGCTGAATGGGTGGGGTATTTATAGGCCCCAACCCAGTTTGAATTTGGAGCTCAAAACTGTCAATTCCCGAAATTCCAGGATCTGGCGGTTGCACCTCCTGACTAGAGCGGTTGCACCGCCTAGCAGAGCTCGAAGACTGAGCCTATGGGCGGTGCCACCACCTGTCAGGGGCGGTTGCACCTCCTGCCAGAGCTCGAAGATCGAGCTCAGGCGGTGCCACCTCCTGACTGAGGCGGTTGCACCACTCAGCCAGAGCTCGGAAACCAAGCCCAGGCGGTGCCACCTTTGTCAGGGGAGGTTGCACCGCCCAGTCTCGCTCGGAGACTGAGCCCAAGCGGTGCCACCTCCTGGTTGGGGCAGTTGCACCGCCCAGTCTCGCTCGGAGACTTAGCCCAGGCGGTGCCACCTCCTAGCTTGGGCGGTTCAACTGCCTAGCAGAAATCAAGGTCCGAATGGGTTGATCCATTCGGCCCAATTTGAGTTTTTCAAGGGCCCAATTGCCCCAAGATTAAGTTAATGGGATCACCTCCCATTTTCAACTTAATCATTGTGCTAACTACGATTTTTCCTAAGATATTTACTGCAACTTGCTCTGGTGCGTCAATCGCTTCTTCCGGCGAGCTTCCGGCGAACTTCCGTCGATCATCCGATGAACCTTCGGTGATGCTCTTGCGGACTTCCGGCAAACTCCTGGACTTGCGACGATCCACTTGGCGAGTTCCGACGAGCTTCTTTTGGCAAACTCATAGACTTCTCGGATTCGTTCCCGTAGAACCTCCGACGACTATCCGAACTTCCGTCGAACTCTCGAACTCCCAAAGTGATCATTGTCTTGACTCCGGCGCAACTCCTACTGCATATCTTACTTTCATCGTAGTTAATCCTGCGCACTTATCTCAACATATAGATTAGATAACAAATGACAATTGACTTCATCATCAAAATCCGAGATTCAACAGAGATTACCTTTGAAGATCATTGACCATTTGATCTCTTATGCTTCTTCTTGTCATTCACTAAAGAAAAAAATTTTGTAGATGAATCATGAATTTTTCAAAATTATAACTATTTTTTTTAATTGAAACATTATGCATGAATCAAGTTCACATGTGAATCTATCTCTGTTGCCTTCGTTGAATTTTTCGAAAAGTGATTTTGATGATGATTTTAGATCTACTTTCATATGACTAATGAGATGATATATCCAACTAAATCATTTATCATATTTACGACTTGTGATATATTCAACATGAAACATCCTTCTTGATACACATATGATTCACTCTTTTAAGAGAATATTTATTAAATCGTGATAAAATGAGATTCTCTTTATATGAATCAAGATTTTTCATTAATTGTCCTCTTACGATTCCTCTTGGTATTTACTTAAGAGGATATTTTCTATATGAATCTTGAGAATTCTCATTCATGATAGGATATATTGTAATTTGACATTTTGATACCATCATGATTTGAAATATTTATGGTTTAGAATGATGTATCATGAATGCTTGAGTATTATGTATGATATGCCTAGAGTAATGACTTATTTTTGGTATCATGCATGAAGTAAGAATGAAATGTAGGGTTTTAAAATTGTGCATGTGTTAATTTGAAACTATAATGATGCATAAATATATTGAAATAAAATTGATACTTTACATTTATCATAGCTTTATCTTGGATTCTAACTTGTCAAGGTTATGTCTCTTAACGTGGGCAAGGTAGTTCCAAATCTTAATAACCTTAAGATCGGGCTTCTTCCTTTTTCATATCTCATATGGTGTAGACATTACCAATTTAGTTGAAATTCTGTTCGAAAGATAAGCTACAGTCTCTATGGCATATTCCCAGAATAAGATGGGTAGGTCGACGAAACTCATCATGGACCGTACTATATCTAATAGTGTGCAATTCCTCCTCTCGGATATACTATTGAGCTGAGGTATATAAGGAGGTGTCCATTGGATAGAATCTCATGGTCCTTAAGCAACTATGTGAACTTTGTATTCAAATACTTACCTTCTCGATCTGATCGAAGAGTCCTTATAATCTTTCTAGTCTGATTCTCCACTTCATTCTTATACTCCTTGAATTTCTAGAAGGCCTCGGACTTGTACTTCAGCAACTACACATATTCATACTTTAAGAAATTGTTAGTAAAAGTAATGAAGTAGGAGTAACCACATATGGAATGAGTTGACAAGGGACCACATACATCACTCTATATAAGTTTTAGCAACTCAGTGACTCTCTCTCCAGTTCTACTAAATGGAGAGTTGATCAATTTTTTATGAAGGCAAGACTCACAAGTTGAATATAACTTATAGTCAAATGGATCTAGGTATCCATCCTTTAGCAACTTTTGAATCATTCCCTCACAGATATGACCTAGCTTATAATGTCGTAGGTATATATTGTTCACCTCATCTCATTTCCTCTTAGACTCACTTACATTCATGATATATAGAGTAGTGTCTAACATAAATAAACCATTATGCAATGTTCATTTCATGATGATCGTATCATATAATAATATTGAACAATCATTATTCTCAAAAACTAATTTATATCCACTAACTGTCAAACATGAAACAAAAATAATATTTTTGATAATGGAAGGAATAAAATAGAATGCATCTAATATAATAATAGCTCCACCAGGTAGATATAGGGTGACCTCGCCAACAACCACTATAGTAACTTTTGCTTCATTGCCCATCTTGAGGTCCGTCTCACCTCTTGCCAATCTCTTGGGTATTGTTAAAATCTGTAACAAATTACAAATGTGATAAGCACTACAGGTATCCAATACCCATATGTTATCATAAGATTCTAACAAATAGAGACTGATAATAAATGTACTTGAAGCTTCTCCAAGTTTTTGTTTCGCTCTCGCTATAAGGTACTCTTTGTAGTTCCTCTTCTAGTGCCCATCTTTGCCACAGTAGAAGCACTAGCCTTTGTCCTTTGTCAGGTCTTTCTTAGCAATATTTGCTTTACCCGGTCTACCCTTGCTCTTACCCTTTTTAAGGGACTTTTCTGTCTTTCTTTTCTTTCCGGTCTCATCAGCATAGAGAACTGGCTTCTCCTTCTTAATAGTGCTATCTACCTCTCTCAATATATTGAGGAGCTTAGGGAAAGTCACTTCAAGCTTGTTCATATTAAAATTCATTATGAATTGAGAAAAAGAATCTTGTAGGGACTGAAGTAAAAGGTTCACACACCAGTCATCCTCTAGGACCATTCCTAGACCTATGAGTTTCTCTATCCAATCAATCATCTTTAGGATATGGTTCTGAACTGGTGTTCCCTCAGTCCTCTTAGCATGGAAGTGACTCTTGGATATCTCATATCATTGAGTCCTTCCCTATTCCTCAAACAATTTACGAAGATACAGGAGAATGGATCTGGCATTCATCTTTTCATGTTTTCTTTGTAACTCAGGAGTCATGGAGCCCAACAAGTAACACTTAGCAAGAGTGGAGTCATCTATATACTTCACGTAACGAGTGATATCATCCTCGCTTACCCCTTCCTTGGGCGTAGGCATCACTATATCGAGAACATATGTGATTTTCTCCATCGTGAGAATAATTCTCAGGTTGTAGAGTCAATCTGTATAATTTGGCCCAATGAGGCGATTGATATCAAGTATGTCACGCAAGGGATTTGAAAATGATATTTTTCTAACAAATAAGAGATGTAGCATAAATAAATAATATATAAATTTTATAAAAAATAAATAATCAAGATAAAAAATTTTCTATCTAAATCTACTCCCACTATTTTCTCGCGAAACACACAACTCCCTCTGGTATGTGAATCGAAGATCCCCGACGGATCTCTAGTAGGGATCAGGATCCAATTGACATCTAAACATAACTTCGAGGGACTTGACCAATCATGCTAAGCCTATAAAGGTAGGAAACTCTTGCCAATCACAACCCTTTGTGATTCTTGTCCTATTCGACCTCCGAACCACCATAGTCTCAAGGGACTTGACCAACCATGATGTTCAATTAAGTCATTATCATCATTACAAGATAAGTCATTCGATGATATGCCCTCGAAAGATTTGACCAAGCATATCATATCCTTAGGTCACCAATGACAACTCTATATCGTAGGCAAGAAATCGAATCGCGAAATAGGTGAGTCTCGAGGGACTCGACCAACTCAACCTACGTTGAGAATCTATTCTTACTTATAATGATGGAAGACCATATGGGTTAATCTAATTACCTCACATTTATTGACTTAATATTATTGAGAGAGAGGATTTTGATTCGGTCTCCTATGACGTGTCACACACATACATATTTAATATATATCTACAGTGCATGTAAATATATATACATATCTAATAGTTGTATAAGTAATTACACATCACATGAGCAATCATACCAAATGATCATGGACCACAGCCTAATGTGATCATGCCCAAGCCAATGGGCCCAATCACTCACATCACAATCTATATATGCATCCACACATCTACATGTCCGGTGATCGTCCATCTCATCCTTATCGGTTTCATCGGTATCTCGACACATCTCCATGCATCGTAATCATTCATCTCGACCTTGTGGGTCCCACTATCACCTCCATGCTCCCGTTGTGCCTCCTCGTATAATTATAACATAATCATAGGCATGCAGGCTTAACAATAAATGAGAAAAAATAGAGACTCATAAGCCTCAATAATAATAATAATAATGATCATATCACATACGTACATCGCATCACACAGTCCATGATCATTCGTTCATATCATACATTACATATACATATCATTATTTAGGACTATTAGATAATCAATAATAGTTAATTAAACCTTTTAACTAGCTAATATTTTTTTGAAATTCGGGATATGCAAGAAATTTTCTGAATTATGAAGGGTATTTAGATAATTTGGACATCAAGGATAAAACTTGAAATTTTTAAAATTTTAAGGGGCAAAACTATTATTTTTCCAAAAATCCTAATCCTTCCTACTCCTACCTATTTCGTTGCAGCCACCGCCACCCTATCAACGATTGCCCCTGGCCACGGGTGGCGTTGCCCTCGTGGGCACTTCTACTCGCGGGCGATGCTTCCCCCGCGGGTGCTTTTGCCTAGGGGTGCAATGCCTGTAAGCATCGCCTCCCCCTTAGGTGCTTTTACCCCTGGGCATAGTGCTCGCAGGTGCCAGCCCTACGGGCACCACTACGGGCGACTATCACATATGGCTCTCCCGCGAGCGACACCCCCTTTGCAGGTGAGCGTTGCTACGGGCAACCCACTTGCAGGCACCGTAAGCGGCCAGTTGTAGGTCATCGGCCACCTGCGTGCTGATAGCTAAGGGAACTCTTGGCTAAGGCTGCAAGTAGCCATTGGCCAACTTGCAAGGGCAGCAACAATTGCTGCCCACTCTCGTCTTTTGCATCAATAATTTTGACGTCAAAAGCCTTTCTAAAACACAACACACGTAATTCAAAATTAATCTTTTGCATGAACAACCTGGCTCTGATACTACTATAGGAAAATCTAGGAGCGACATCACATACACAACGGAAGAACAAAAAATAAAAAATCTCAGATTTCCCGAAAGGTGTTCATCGTCGTGCAAAGATTAGTGCGCAAAAACTTATGAAACTCAAAAACTATATATGAGATAGTTGTGTTACCTAGGGAGATCGTATATTCCTAAATTTCTATAGATATGTGGGAGAGAATGAAGGAGATCAAGTATCCTCCTCTCTAGCGATGATCCACACAGTAGAGGCTACGAAGACGTTTCTCAAATCACTATTCAAATCTCCATACCTGCTAGCTAAAGAGGAGAACGAGAGAAGAGAATATGAGGTGGTAGCCAAGAAAGTCCACTCTATAGCCCTTTGGTTCCCTCCTATTTATAGAGGTCCCTTATCAACTTAACCCTAGTGAATCCTGCCCTATTAGGTATTAGATATCTATCCAATTACCCAAGCCTCTTAGATTAATAAGCCTCTACCAATAATCTCTTATTAGCTCTTATTTGATCTCATCTATATGATCTAATAATTCATGGGATTAATGGATATCCAATCAGATAGAGGTTTCGATGGATATCTCATATCTGAACCTCTACTCATCGCAACACCTACCATATGTGTGTGACCCTCTAGGCCCAATATCATGCTGGCCATGAGTCATATCTATTAGAACTCCTTCTGGCTTAGTGAATTATATCTTTATAATAATTCACTCAACTCATCGACTACGAACATACTATGCTATTATGTTGTAATCCCTAAACGATATAGGGGAATCCAATCCTTTGGACCTATTTGTCCTTAGTTACCGTATACATATAGTCCATCATGCTAGTCATAGGTGCCCAGCAAGCCAATCACGTGAGTGATGGCACGTGTGACTTGATACAGAATCTTTTTGCTTATTATATTTTGGCGTATATCACTTTATAACTATTGCATATGTGCATATATATATTGTAATGTCCTTGGATTTGTGCAATGGGAATCGGATCGTGATGAGATCACGATAATGAGATCGATTCACCTTTAAACACATATCCTAAATAATCCTGGTCATAGGTTACTCGAGAGGGACATCGTGATAACCGGATAGACTGGTGTGCTGTATACCCGTCCATATGATGGATGCAGCTGGTCTCATAGCTGCTCGTGTAGGGACACTAGGGATACAGTACAGGTGCTCATTAGAGAATGAGTTCACTGATTGATCCGCTTATGGAATGCTGGATGGTTGATGATGCCTTGTTGTCAGACAGCGATTTCGTAGTCCTAGTGGTGTATCTGGTCCTTAGACTTGAGACACCAAGGATGTCCTGTATGAGTGCTCCACTCTTTGATACCAGACTTATAGGTTTGGTTGTCCCAGATCTAGTACAGTTGGTCATTGGGAGTGGTAGTCGACCTTACGAGGGCTATTGAGTGTCGATAGAGGATCATCCACTCTCGGCATCATGAGAGGAATATCCCATGTGTTCTTGCTCAAACAAATCCCTGGCCAGGGTCATTCGGGTTGAGAGAGAAAGAGTTCTCCGGGAGAATCCGATTAGAGCGAGACTCGAGTAGAAACCGTATGGGTCTGACAACACCATGCTCGATATACGGTATCTGGGATATTAGATGGATGAAGGATTATAGGTACACGGTAACTAAGGACAGACAGGTCCAATGGATTGGATTCCCCTGTATCATCTGGGGACTACGGCGTAGTGGCTTAGTGCTAGTCATAAGTGCCCAGCAAGCCAATCACGTGAGTGATGGCACGTGTGACTTGATACAGAATCTTTTTGCTTATTATATTTTGGCATATATCACTTTATAACTATTGCATAAATGCATATATATTGTGATGTCCTTGGATTTGTGCAATGGGAATCAGATCGTGATGAGATCACGATAATGAGATCGATTCACCTTTAAACACATATCCTAAATAATCCCGGTCATAGGTTACTCGAGAGGGACATCATGATAACCGGATAGACTGGTGTGCTGTATACCCGTCCATATGATGGATGCAGCTGGTCTCATAGCTGCTCGTGTAGGGACACTAGGGATACAGTACAGGTGCTCATTGGAGAATGAGTTCACTGATTGATCCGCTTACGGAATGCTGGATGGTTGATGATGCCTTATTGTCAGACAACGATTCCGTAGTCCTAGTGGTGTATCTGGTTCTTAGACTTGAGACACCAAGGATGTCCTGTATGAGTGCTCCACTCTTTGATACCAGACTTATAGGTTTGGCTGTTCCCAGATCTAGTACAGCTGGTCATTGGGAGTGGTAGTCGACCTTACGAGGGCTATTGAGTGTCGATAGAGGATCATCCACTCTCGGTATCATGAGAGGAATATCCCATGTGTTCTTGCTCAGACAAATCCCTGGCCAGGGTCATTCGGGTTGAGAGAGAAAGAGTTCTCCGGGAGAATCCGATTAGAGCGAGACTCGAGTAGAAACCGTATGGGTCTGACAGCACCATGCTCGATATACGGTCTCTGGGATATTAGATGGATGAGGGACTATAGGTACATGGTAACTGAGGACAGACAGGTCCAATGGATTGGATTTCCCTGTATCGTCTGGGGACTACGGCGTAGTGGCCTAGTACTTCCGTAGTCGATGAGTCGAGTGAATTATTACAGAGATAATAATTCACTGAGTTAGAAGGAGTTCTGACAGGTATGACTCACGGCCAGCTCGATATTGGGCCTAGAGGGTCACACACATATGGTAGGCATTGCGATGAGTAGAGGTTCGGATATGAGATATCCGACGGAGCCCTTGTCTTATTGGATGCAGATCCAATACCCACTAGGGAAAGGACCCATTAGGGTTTTGACACGGGATCTCTATAAATAGGAGGGATTCACAGCCTCATAGGCTAGAGTCTTTGCTTGCCCTTCCTATTCTCCTCTCCCTCTCCACCTCAGAGTAGGCCTGGAGTTTTGAGGAGCGTCGTCGCAACCCTGCTGTGTGGATCACCGCTAGAGAGGAGGACGCTTGACCTCCTTCACCCTCTCCTAAGGATCTGCAAGGAAACAGGGATATACGATCTCCCTAGGTAACACAATCTCTATACGCAGTTTTGTGTTTTTGCGGATTTTGCGCACCAATCTTCGCACGACGATGAACATCTTTTTGGGAATCGGGGATTTTTGTTTTCTTGTTCTTCCGCTGCGCATATGATGTCGCCCCCCCCCTATGATTTCCCAACACTTAGTACTTCCGTAGTCGATGAGTCAAGTGAATTATTACAGAGATAATAATTCACTGAGTTAGAAGGAGTTCTGATAGGTATGACTCACGGCTAGCTCGATATTGGGCCTAGAGGGTCACACACATATGGTAGGCATTGCGATGAGTGATTCAAATATGAGATATCCGACGGAGCCCTTATCTTATTGGATGCAGATCCAATACCCACTAGGGGAGGACCCATTAGGGTTTGACAGGGGACCCCGATAAATAGGAGGGATTCAGAGCCACACAGGCTAGAGCCTTTGCTTGCCTTTCCTATTCTCCTCTTTCTCTCCATCTCAGAGCAGGCCTGGAGTTTTGACGAGCGTCGTCGCAACCCTGCTATGTGGATCACCGCTAGAGAGGAGGACGCTTGACCTCCTTCACCCTCTCCTAAGGATCTGCAAGGAAACTGTAATATCCCTCGCTTTTGAAAATTATTAATAAAGATTTATTTATAAATCGGGGGACCTATATGTAAATATGGAAATTTCAAGGACTAAACTGTTAAGTTGTAAAAAAAAGAAAATAAAGAAAACCAAAAATTTCGGTTTTATCCCACCGCCTCCCACGCTCTCACTGTTTCTTCGAGAAACAGAGAGAAGCGGTGGGGCGTGGGGAGAAGAAGAAGAGAAGTAGAGGGAGAAGAGAAGAAGAGGGAAAAGAAGAGAGGAAGAAGAGGGAGAAGAGAAGAAAAGAAGAAGTAGAAGAGAAGGAAGATGGAGAGGAGAAAGAGAGGCAGCTGCAGCAGCTAGGGCTGCAGCACCTCTGTTTCCCGCAGGTGGAAACAGAGGAGAGGATGTGTGGGCCGTTGAGGATGAAAAGGGAAGAAGAAGAAGAAGAAGAAGAAGAAGAAGAAGATAGCTGCGGCAAGGCTGCAGCGAGGAGGTGTGTGGCGTTGGGGAGGAAAATGGAATAGGAGAAGAAGAGAAGGAGAAGAAGAGGGAAAAGAGAGGGACGGGGGAGAGGAGCAAGAGGTGGCAGCAGCTAGGGCTGCAGCACCTCTATTTCCTGCAGGTGGAAACAGAGGAGAGGTGTGGGGCGTTCGAAGAGGAGAAGAAGAAGAAGAGGAAGAGAAGAAGAAGAGGAAGCAGGAGAAGAGGTTGTGATACCTCTGTTTCCTGCAGAGGAAACAGAGGAGAGGGTGTGTGTGACGCCGGGGAAGAAGGGGCTGCAGCTGCGGCGATGGCAGCTGCAGCTGGAAGAGAAGAAGAAGAGGAAGATGAGCAGGGGAGGAGGGAGAGGTTGCGGCCGTGGCTGCAGCCGCGACTGCAGCAGTTGCAGCGGGGAGAGAAGAAGAAGAAAGGAAGGAGAAGGAAGAGGAGAAGGGAAAGAAGTAGCTGCGGCTGCGGTTGTGGCAGCTGCAGCTATGGCAGGGAAAGAGGAAGAGAAAAAGGAAAGGAAGAAGAAGAGAAAGGGAAGGAGAGGAAGAAGAGAGGAAGAGGAGAAGGGGCTGCGGCTGTGGCGATGGCA
This sequence comes from Musa acuminata AAA Group, assembly GCF_036884655.1. Taxonomy (NCBI): domain Eukaryota; kingdom Viridiplantae; phylum Streptophyta; class Magnoliopsida; order Zingiberales; family Musaceae; genus Musa; species Musa acuminata. The sequence continues at coordinate 15,685,825 of NC_088335.1, read as the reverse complement.
GCTGCAGCTGTGGCAGGGAAAGAGAAAAAGGAAAGGAAGAAGAAGAGAAAGGGAAGGAGAGGAAGAAGAGAGGAAGAGGAGAAGGGGCTGCGGCTGTGGCGATGGCAGCTGCAGCTGTGGCTGGGAAAGAAGAGAAGGAAAGGAAGAAGAAGAGAAAGGGAAGGAGAGGAAGAAGAGAGGAAGTGGAGAAGGGGTGGCAGCTGCGGCAGTGGCAGCTGCAGTTGGAAGAGAAGTAGGAGAGGAAATAGAGTAGCGGAGGAAGAAGAGGCTGCGGTTGTGGTGGCTGCGGCCATGGCTGCGACTGTGACTGCGGCAGTTGCAGCTGGGAAAGAAAGGAAAGGAAAGGGGGAAAAAGGGGCTGCGGACGGGATTGCGGCCGCAGCGGCAGCGACTGCGTATGCAGCAGTTATGTCTGCGAGAGAAGGGAGGAAGGAAGGTAGTGCGGTGGAAGGGGCTGCGATTGTAGCAGCGGCAGCGGCGGCGGTTGTGGCAGCTGCGTTTGGGAAAGAAAAAGAAGGAATGAGAGTAAGAGAGAGCAGGTGACTGTGCCTCGATGTTCGACACGTGGTGTAGTTGCGAAGAAAGGAAGAAAACGGGAGCACAAAACGAAACAGAGAGAGGATACGGAGGAAAAGTAGAAGGATTTGGGCTAGCACCTTCTTTGGATCTTCGGATCGAAATCCTTGAAAGGCAAGTTTCCTGATCGTTCCTCCTATAATTGCTCTAACTTTTCTTATTGCAAGTTTCCCGATCGTTCCGCCTGTAATTGTACTAATCTTTCCTATTGCAAGTATCCTGATCTTTCCTCACTGCAATTTTATCTCTACATTTGCTTTGAATATGAGGAACTTTGAATTGTTCTAACCTTGCATTTGATATATCTCCTGTTTAGACGTAACGATTCGAATCTGTGCAACTTTTGAGATTCTGACCTTTTGATACCGAGCTGCTTATAAGTCTTTGTTGGCAACTCTGATTTGTTCAAAACTGATTTCATTGGAAACTAAACTCGTAGACTTTTCTTTGATATATGGATTGAAAGATTTGGAATCCAAACACCTGCCCAGTTATCTGTTGAATCTGACATTATGAATTCTGCCAACAGAGATTTTGTTCTACGACTCTTGCTTACCAAATCATTTGTAACTCTCTCTGTTGGACAGTTCAATTCATATGAAGCCTATCTTTTCTGAAAGTATTATCCAATGATTATTTCTGAGTAAATTGGAGCACGATTGATAGTTTGAATCATTTGTTCAATATGCCTCTTGTATTCTGCCAGAAATCGAGCTTTGGTCGATTTCTCATATTCTGGTTTCATTCCTTTGGAAATTGATATCCTTTAGCCTTCTTATTCAATTGAGCTTTATATTACTGCTTTGAATTCTTGTATGCTCTTGTCCTTAAAATTATTTGCATTCTTGAAAACTATTGTGTAACGTTTAAGCTATATCGTATTGACTCCTATAGGCACATGTATAACCCATTGTTCCGCATTTGCTTTCGATGTGTGCCTATTCTAGTTTCATTCCTTTGGATATCGAATTCATCTAACCTTCTTATTTGAATTGAGTTATTTATGATTGTTTGGAATCCGTGTATAGTCTTGCTTTTATTTCATTCCAAATCTGGATACATTTGTGAGAGATTGTTGCTTGCATCGTATTTGACTCGTAAAGACACATGTACGTTTGTTGTTCCGCGTGTGCTTCCGATATATGCTGCTTATTGTTAAAACTGCCCTCTTGTACTCTAGTGTATGGGATTGTCTGGACCTTTGCCAGAAATGGTAAAGGATATGCGCTTATTGCCCGCTATGTGGGGTCCCGCTATGTGGGATATGCGCTTGTTGCCCGCTATGTGGGTATGTGCTTAGAGCCTGCGATGCTCTACCGGCCCCCTTTGACTTCACCTAGACGTGGGCGGATAGAGCTCCCAGACGTGGGAGACTTTTGTCAGGTGGTCATTCAGAAATGGATGAATCACATTCTGACTGAGATCCCACTACACCTTCTGTATGTTTGATATGATATCCAAAGCTTTGGTTATGTGTTTCTGTACATGCTTTGGATAAGATTGATATGTTTGCAACATCAAAGACGACGTTTGAGCTTCTGTACGGTATTTGTTATTGATATGCTCTGAAATGTTTCATCCACTGTTGATATGTTTCGAAATGTTCCATATGTCGTTGATATGCTCCGGAACATTTCATACGCCATTGATATGCTCCAATTACTCTGTGCTCCATTTGCTATGAACTGATATGTTCTGAAATGTCCTATCTGCCATTGATATGTTCCAAATACTTTATGCTCCAGTCGTTATGGATCAAATATGTTTTGAATGACATGATACGTATGATTTGGTATCTATTGAGATGGTATCCTTGAGAATTCTTGTATTCTGCCTGGCATTATGATACCTTACTCGTTTCAAACCGTTCCTTTTGTTCTGAATATGCTTTGTCACTTGCTGAGTCGTTTTTGGCTCACTCTATTGTTATATAAATCTTTCAGGTCAGCTTGTCACTCTTCGAGATGTTTGATTTGGGCTGAGGCAGTGGATAGCTATTCAGAATTATGGGCAAGTTTGGTTGGTTATTATGATATTGTTGTATAAGTATGTTTTGTATGTAATGAAATGTTGTCGATGAACCGAAATGGATATACTGTGTCAAAGTGTTAGGAGATCTCTCTTATTTGGAATTTCAGAATGTTAAAGTCTAATTTATGATGATACGAACTTGTGGTGAATAGTTGGAATTCTGATTGTATAATTTATTTAGCTTGTGGATTTATAAATGTTGTTCATGTTTGTCAAGTTGGCTTGGGTTGCCATAAATGTGAATTATCGAGTGATGTGATATATGTTTTTAAAATGCACAGGTTTTATGGATGTGAATTTGATTGAATGTTTTTCAGTATCCTCAAACGTTAGTTTGGATCCTGGATTGGTCTGTGATGAAAATTAAAAAAAAAAATCATAGATATATTTGAGGGGCGTGTCAGAAACAGGGATATACGATCTCCCTAGGTAACACAATCTACTCTATACGCAGTTTCATGTTTCGCGGATTTTTGCGTACCAATCTTCGCACGACGACGAACATCTCTTTGGGAATCGAGGATTTTGTTTTCTTGTTCTTCCGCTGCGCATGTGATGTCGCCCCCATGATTTCCCAATAGTGGTATCAGAGCCAGGTTATTCGTGCGAATGATTGGTTTTGAACTGCGTGTGTTGTGTTTAGGAAGAATTTTGACGTCAAAATCGTTGACGCAAAAGCGAGAAAGGGCAGCAACAGTTGCTGCCCTTGATCTGCGTGTGTGAAGCGCAGCCGAAGGCGGGCAACACAGGGGCTATGTCTACAGCAGCCGGCCGGTGCCCTGCTTGCAGTAGGCTTGCTGCCGGCGTGGCTGGCAGCCCACGGGCAGAGGCGCCGTAGGGTAGCGGCGCTTGCCACCGCAGGGCAACGGCGCGAGCCGCCGCAAGGAAGCAGCGCCTCCCGCCGCTGCTCCTGCGGGTGAAACCCCCACCACAGGGGCGGCCGCCCAGCGGGACAGCACCCCCTGCGGAGGCAGCGGCGCCCGAAGGGGGCGCCCACTCGCAGCGGCAGCGCCGCCAGCGGGCGTGCCGCCTGCAGGCGAGGGCAGTGCCCTCATTCGCCGCACAGGCCGCCGCTGGCAAGGTGGCAGCGGCGACAGCAGCGAAGGGGAGAAGGGCATTAGGGTTTTTTGGGCAAAAGATAGTTTTGCCCCTCGAAATTTGAGAAATTCTAGTTTTTGTCTTTTGTCCAAATTACGAAAATTTCCTACATGTCCTTGATTTCAAAAAATATTAATTAATTAAAAGGTTTAGTTGATTATTATTTTTATTATTATCTAGTAGTCCTACATGATGATGATTATTTATACATGTGATGTATGATGTGTGGACGGATGTGTTGAATCTCGGATTTTGATGATGAAACTAATTGATTGCATTTAGATGTTTAACTGCATTTTGAGTGATGCAGGGCTACTCGATCAGGATTAGATAGTTAACGCAGGAGGAATTCACGTTGCGTTGGAAGAGATCACGTCAGGATATTGGATGGCTGAACGCTTCGGATGTCGGGCATCGGGCTAAGGAAAGCGGAATTGCGCCAAGGATATCGGAGATGCGGAGGTCAATCGCCGATTGGGTAACAAGCCGCAAAAGAGGACGATGCACCGAAGAATCGGACGAAGCACCAACCAATGACGTGCCGGGCAACAGAATGTCAATTCGAGTTGTAATAATTGTCTAGATCGGAGTTGAGTTTTGGTTTGTGTGTGCAGGATTAACTACGATAACGATGAAGACATAAAGCGAAACAAAGAGCCGGAGTCAAGCGCGAAGGATTCGTTGCGAGTTTGAGAGTTCGACGGAAGTTCGAAGGTTCATCGGGAATGCTGCCGGAACTAGCCGAGAATGAGTAGGGAGCTTGCCGAAGGGTTTTTCGGAAGCTCGCCGGATGGTTCGTTGGAAGTTCGCGGAGCTCGCCGAGAAAGATCGGAGCTTGCCGAAGAAGCTTGTTGGAACTCGTTAAGATCAATTCGTGAAGTCTAGGAGCTTGCCGGGAGTCCGCAGAATGGTTTCCGAGAGTTTATCGGAAAACCGTCGGAAGTTCGTCGGAAGCTCGTCGGAAGAAGTCTTGACTTATGGACTTTGTAATAGCTTAGAAAATATTTTTAAATTCATAGTTAGCACGTTAATTAGGGTTAGGATTAGGTGTTAATCCAATAACCCAAGTAGGGGCCAATTGGGCCCGAGTTCGGACTGGTTTGGGCCAAATTTGTAGCCCAACCAATGAGCTGAATTGGCCTAGGCGATAGCCCCACCTAGACTGGGTGGTGGCACCGCCCAGCACCCGAGAGCTGGGCGGTGGCACCGCTTGACTGGGCGGTGGCATCGCCCAGCACTGTCAATGTCTGACAGTGACAGGCGGTGGCACCGCCACTGACAGGCGGTGGCACCGTCGGCCTCGGAAACCCAAGAGAATTCAAATTTTGGAGCCCAAATTTGAATCCTCTTGGGGCCTATAAATACCCCTCATTTCTCAACAGAGAATACAACCTTTTGAGAAGCTAGAAGTTGAGAAAAGCTTTAGGAAAAGTCTTGTTTTCAATAGCTTGAGTGTTCACCTCCTTTCTTTTCATTGAAATCTCTGTAAAAGGGTGAACCACTTGTAAGAGGTTGTAAGAGGGGTGTAAGAAGGAGGTTGATCTTCGTCTAATAAAGGAAGATCATTAGTGGATGCCGGTGGCCTCGACGGAAGAGGAATCGGAGGAGTGGATGTAGGTCACGATTGACCGAACCACTATAAACTACCGTCTTCTCTGGTTTGCATTTTATTCTTGCCATTTACATACTGCAAACTACTTTACTTAGTCACTACGCTTCCATACGCTTCTAAGTTATTAAGCTTTTCAAGTTTGATTTTTTATCGTACAAAAGATTTTTCCAAAATCGAAGTTTTAATCCGCTGCACTAATTCACCCCCCCCTCTTAGTGTCGCTCCGGTCCTAACAATTGGTATCAGAGCCACGTTTTTCTACCTTGGTTTAACACCCAAATAAAAATGGCTCTTTATGGCTTTCAAGAGGGTCACTCTCTCATTTCTCCTCCCCTTTTCAATGGGACGGACTACACTTATTGGAAAACTCGAATAAGAGTTTTCTTACTTTCTTTGGATTTGAATTTATGACATATAGCCGAAAATGGATTTGAAATGTCTTCTCTTCCAATAAACCATTGGAATGATTTGGAGAAGAAGATGTTTTCTTTAAACGCAAAGGCTATGAATGCCTTATTTTGTGCTTTGGACAAAAATGAGTTCAATTGGATTTCAACGTGCGAAACGGCTTTTGATATTTGGCGAACACTTGAAATCACGCACGAGGGAACTAGTAGAGTCAAAGACTCGAAAGTTAACATTTTAATACATGATTTCGAGCTTTTTCGAATGAAGCCGAGCGAAACTATTGTTGACATGTACACCCGTTTTACGGATGTCGTCAATGGTTTACAAGCTCTTGGCAAATTTTTCTAGAATTTTGAACTTGTTAGTAAAGTTTTAAGATCCCTTCCAAAAAGGTGGGATTCTAAAATAACCGCAATACAAGAAACAAAAGATTTAAATATTTTTCCACTTGAAGAACTAATTGGTTTGTTGATGACATATGAAATGGTGCACAATGCACATGATAAACAAAATCACCTTCCAAAGAACAGGAAGGATTTGGAACTTCGGACAAATGGATACCACTTGAGCAATGACTCAAGTGATGAGGACAATGATGAACTTGAATTTCGAATACTAAATCTTAATAAGTTTATTAAACAAAAATCTAAAATAAACAATGAACTTGAACGGAGGAAGAGGCCAAAGAAGAGGAAGGCAACCAAGGATGAATCAAGAACTTCCAAAGGTGAAACGGCGAGTTGGGCTTTGACGGGCTTCGACTACAAGGTAAGTAACTCAACTCTCTTGAATTATTTTGAAATTACATAATACTTTTCATGAGTTATTTTTAATTTAATTTAGGATTAATTACATGAAAATAAAAAATTAGAAATCATGCTTATCGTTCTAGTAATTTTAAAAATAATCATGAAAATTGTATGTTTATGATAAACAAAATGATCTTGATTAAAAATGCCTTATGAAATGTGATATCATGCCTAATAAATTTATTTTTTGAAGCTATGCATGATGATGATGAGTTTTGGGTAATTTATAGTTTATTGATTATTGATGATTTCCATAATGATCTTTTACGATTTATGGATTATCGATTTATACCACGATGAAAGTTGCTTTCGAAACTGATGCACGACCTTTGTATGCAAACTAAGCATGAAAAGATAGATTCACCTAAAAAGAAAAATGTATGACTATAACAAATAACAAATGATTTTGGTTGAAAATACTTTATACTCGATGAAACCATCATTAATGAATATGCTTTATGTTTAATAGTTTCTTTGGCTTATATGCTCTATCGTGATAAATATTTTGAAAATAAATGAAATCATGTTTGATTTGAAGTAATGCATAATGATCATGCTTAATAAATTTTAAAATTATGCTTGATGAATCTTGTGATATATGGATTATTGATTTTTACCAAAATGAAAGTGCCTTATTAATCTTTATTGTAATAAATCTTACACTTTTGTTTTTAAACATGATACATGTTTTTATTTGGTATAAGTAAAATAAAATCATATGAATTGAAACAACTAAAAAGAGGAAAATATTTTTTCCTTGAAAATTTATTTTTCTCTATCCTATTGATCTTGATGTTTATTATGATAAATCTATGTATATCATTTTGAATCTCTTGAAAGTAATGTTGAGATTTTGATGAATTTGACGATTTGAATTTAAATGAGATTGTATTCAAATTATGATCTTGATTTCTTGGATTTACTACTTGAGTTTTTTTTTAATCACAATCTCTTCTTTGTACACCTACAATTTTTGTTATTTATAAAAAGAAGTGATTTGATAAAATGAATCATGTCTTTTGTAATTCAAGAGGTCTTATCCTTCATGACATGATGCCATTGGATTTATGGCTTGTATGCCTTGAAATAATTGAAATATTATGCACTATTTTGTTCTTCCCTTATTCTTTCTTGTTTACAATGATAAAATGGGAAAAAGTTATGATCATGCATGGCATGATGCAATTTGACAGATTAATACCATGATGATTTGAAAATGTTTATGATTTGCAATAATGCATACAATACTTGTGCTTTCTAATTATGATGTGATGTATTACATATGATGTAAATCATGATTTAAAATACTATGAGTTGTTGCTAAAATGATGAATTATAAATATTGATTTAATGTTTTGTATCATGAATACTCTAAATGATGAATGTTTGGTATCATGATCAAAATGTTGATAAATAGTTAAAAATTTTAGTATCATGTATGATATCCTCATAATGTTGATCGATTTATTCAATATCGTGCATGAATGAATATAAGATTTTTAAAAATGTGCATATTCTAATTTAAAAATATGATGATGCACAAATAAGATTTATACTTACCTTTGTCATAATTGATGTAAAGGGTCTTCCCTTCTTTTTGATAATGACAAAGGGGGAGATAGCTAGCTTGCACAAATCAAGAAGATGTAAAAACTTGATTGCTAGCTTGCCTATCTTAAGTAGCAAAGATTGCTAACTTGCTTATTTCAAGAAGCAAAAGTTGTCTTCTTGAACATCACTATCTTGCCTATCTCAAGAAGCAAGACTTGCAACCTGCACATTACAATAGGAAGCAAGAATCGATAGCTTACACACTTCAACAAGAAAGCTATCTTATATTTGCTTTTGAGATTTTTGCTAGCTTGTATGTGGCAAACCTTGCTCACTTTTTCAAACACTTTGCTAGCTTGCACTTTGTAAAGGAAGTGAAAAATAGCACTTCTCAAAAGAGAAGAAAGAACTTACTATCTTGAACATCACAAAAATTGCTACCTTGCATGATGTAAAATTTACTAAGATCACTATCTCAAAAGAGTTGCTATCTCAAAAGAAGCAAATGTGCTATCTTGCCTATCTCAAAATACAAAACATGCTAACTTGTTACGGAAGCAAAATTGCTAGCTCAAACATTGCAAAGGAAGTAAAAATTTGCTAGCTTGCAACTTGCATATCATGAAATTTGCTAGCTTGTATGTAGTAAAACTTTCATAACGTAAAAGTTGCTAGCTTATAGAGAAGCAAAGAATTGCTATATCGAAAGAAGCAAAAAATGCAAAACTTAAAAAACTTGCAATATAATTGCTCTTGCCATGCTTTGTATCAAAAATAGGTTGATATCCTTAAAAGCATCGCATTAAATTTTTTAGTATTGCAATGTATCACATGTATTGCAAATTGAAAATTTTAAGACTATTATTATATCATGTTTAACAATTGATGTCCTTCATGACATGATTTCTTTATATTTTTGTCTTGTATGTATCATGTGATGATTAAAATATTGATTGAAGCAAATTCATAATTTATGTAAAAGTTTAAATCATTGGTTCCTCTCCTTCTTTAAGGCAATGACATAAGAGGAGAAAGATTGCTAGCTGAAGGCAAATGTTGGCTAGCTTGTACTCTTCCCTTCTTTTCGACAAAGACAAAGGGGAGAAAGCTTTTGCTAGTTAGAACATGCAAAGAAAAGCAAAGTGCAATCTTGCACAAGAAGCAAGTGTTGAATTGCCATGATTGAACTTAAAATCTTGCTATACTTTTGTGCTTATATGTTGTGATGAAAATCTAGCTTTATGTTGCAAAAACTTGCATATCATTTAAAATAGCTAGAGCTACTTCTCCTTTTTGTTGATGACATAGGGGGAGAAGTATATTGATGACTTCATGCATTGAATTAAATATTTTATATATATTTGCATGATGGTTTAAATGTTTTTCATAACATGTAATGAATGTTACTTGGATTTGGGATAATCTAAGTATTCTATCAATGGCATATTGATAGGGGGAGTTTGGTTAAACTCCGGGGAGTTAAGGTTAACTCCGTTAGTCATCAATTAGTTGTCATCATCAAAAAGGGGGAGATTGTTGAATCTCGGATTTTGATGATGAAACTAATTGATTGTATTTAGATGTTTAACTGCATTTTGAGTGATGCAGGGCTACTCGATCAGGATTAGACAGTTAACGCAGGAGGAATTGACGTTGCGCTGGAAGAGATCACGTCAGGATATTGGATGGCTGAACGCTTCGGACGTCGGGCATCGGGCTAAGGAAAGCGGAATTGCGCCAAGGATATCGGGGTTGCGGAGGTCAATCGCAGATTGGGCAACAAGCCACAAGAGAGGACGATGCACCGAAGAATTGGACGAAGCACCAACCAATGACGTGCCGGGCAACAGAATGTCAATTCGCGTTGTAATAATTGTCTAGATCGGAGTGGAGTTTTGGTTTGTGTGTGCAGGATTAACTACGATAACGATGAAGACATAAAGCGAAACAAAGTGTCGGAGTCAAGCGCGAAGGATTCGTTGCGAGTTCGAGAGTTCAACGGAAGTCCGAAGGTTCATCGGGAATGCTGTCGGAACTAGCCGAGAATGAGTAGGGAGCTTGCCGAAGGGTTTTTCGGAAGCTCGCCGGAAGGTTCGTTGGAAGTTCGCGGAGCTCGCCGAGAAAGATCGGAGTTTGCCGAAGAAGCTCGTTGGAACTCGTCAAGATCAATTCGTGAAGTCTAGGAGCTTGCCGGGAGTCCGCAGAATGGTTTCCGAGAGTTAATCGAAAAACCGTCGAAAGTTCGCCAGAAGCTCTCCGGAAGAAGTCTTAACTTATGGACTTTGTAATAGCTTAGAAAATGTCTTTAAATTCATAGTTAGCACGTTAATTAGGGTTAGGATTAGGTGTTAATCCAATAACCCAAGTAGGGGCCAATTGGGCCCGAGTTCGGACTGGTTTGGGCCAAATTTGTAGCCCAACCAGTGAGCTGAATTGGCCTAGGCAGTGGCACCGCCCAGCACTGTCAATGTGACAGTGACAGGCGGTGGCACCGCCACTGACAGGCGGTGGCACCGTCGGCCTCGGAAACCCAAGAGAATTTAAATTTTGGAGCCTAAATTTGAATCCTCTTGGGGCCTATAAATACCCCTCATTTCTCAGTAGAGAATACAACCTTTTGAGAAGCTAGAAGTTGAGAAAAGCTTTAGGAAAAGTCTTGTTTGCAATAGCTTGAGTGTTCACCTCCTTTCTTTTCATTGAAATCTTTGTAAAAGGGTGAACCACTTGTAAGAGGTTGTAAGAGGGGTGTAAGAAGGAGGTTGATCTTCGCCTAATAAAGGAAGATCATTAGTGGATGCCGGTGGCCTCGACGGAAGAGGAATCGGAGGAGTGGATGTAGGTCACGATTGACCGAACCACTATAAACTACCATCTTCTCTGGTTTGCATTTTATTCTTGCCATTTACATACTGCAAACTACTTTACTTAGTCACTACGCTTCCATACGCTTCTAAGTTATTAAGCTTTTCAAGTTCGATTTTTTATCGTACGAAAGATTTTTCCAAAACCGAAGTTTTAATCCGCTGCACTAATTCACCCCCCCCTCTTAGTGCCGCTCCGGTCCTAACAGGATGATCATGGACCGTGTGATGTGTGTACTTGTGATTATTATTATTGAGGTCTACGAGCCTCCATTATATTTCTCGTTTATTGTCGGGCCTGCATGCCTATGATTAAGTTGTAATCATATGAGGAGGCGCAGCGGGAGCATGGATGCGATGCGGGACCCACGAGACGGACGATCGCGATGCATGAAGATGCATCAAGATGTCGATGGAACCGACGAGGACGAGATAGATGATCATAGGGCATGGAGATGCACCGTTGCACGCATAGATCTTGATGTGAGTGATTAGGCCTACTGGCTCGGGCCTAATCACATTAGGTTGTGGTCCATGATCATCTGGTGTAATTGATTATACACATACTAGATAAGTATATATATTTGGATGCGATGTAGATATATATTAAATATGTATATGTGTGACATGTCATATTAGGAGACCAAATCTTAGAAACATCTCTCGATAATATTAAGTCGGTAAACGTGAGGCAATTAGATTGACCCACGTGGCCTTCCATCGTTATAAGTAGGAACCGATTCCTGGTGTAGGTTAAGTTGGTCGAGTCCCTCGAGACTCACCTATATCGCGATTCGCTATCTTGCTTACGACATAGAGATGTCACCGGTGACCTGAGGGCATGGTATACTTGGTCGAGTCCCTCGAGGGTATATCATCAAATCAGACTCATCTTGTAATGAAGGTATTGACTTAACCGAGCATCATGGTTAGTCGAGTCCCTCGAGGCCATGGTGATTCGGAGGCCGAACAGGATGGGAATCACAAAGAGTTGTGATCGGCAAGAGTTGCCTACCTTTTAGGCTTAGTGTGATTGGTCGAGTCCCTCGAGATTACACTAAGATGCTGATTGGATCCAATCCCCATTAGAAGTCTGCCGGAGACTTTCGTTTCACGTGCTGAGGGTGTCGCGTGACTCGTTAGTAAAATAGTGTGAGCATATTAAGATAGAAGTCCATATCTTGATAGTTTATTTCTTGCAAAATCTGCATGTTATTCATTTCTGCTACATCTTTATTTTCAGAAAATGTCGCTTTCAAATCCCTTACGTGACATACTTGATGTCAACCGCCTCACTGGTCCAAATTATACGGATTGGCTCCGTAACTTGAGAATTGTTCTCACAGCGGAGAAAATCATGTACGTCCTTGATACAGTGATGCCTACGCCCGAAGAAGGGGCAAGCGATGATGAGATCGCTCGCTACGTGAAGTACATTGATGACTCCACTCTTGCTTAGTGCTATATGTTGGGCTCTATGACTCCTGAGTTATAGAGACAACATGAAAAGATGGATGCCAGATCCATTCTCCTACTTGTCCATAAATTGTTTGAGGAATAGGGAAGGACTCAGCGATATGAGATATCTAAGAGCCTCTTCCGCGCTAGGATGACTGAGGGGACACCGGTTCAGAACCATGTCCTAAAGATGGTTGAGTGGATAGAGAAACTCATAGGTCTAGGAATGGTCCTAGAGGATAACTTGTGTGTGGATATTATGCTTCAGTCCCTACTAGATTCCTTTTTTACAGTTCATAATGAATTTTAATATGAGCAAGCTTGAGGTGACTCTCCCAAAGCTCCTCAATATGTTGAGGGAGGTAGAGAGTACTATTAAGAAAGAGAAGCCAGTTCTCTATACTGATGAGACCAGAAAGAAAAGGAAAGCAGAAAGGTCCCTTAGAAGGGAAAGGGCAAGAGCAGACCAGGTAAAGCAAAGGTTGCTAAGAAAGACCCAACAAAGGACAAAGGCCAGTGCTTCCACTGTGGTAAAGATGGGCACTGGAAGAGGAACTACAAAGAGTACCTTGCAGAAAGGGCGAAATAGATTTTTGTGAAGCTTGGAGAAGCTTCAGGTATATTCATGATCAATCTCCAATTGGCAGATTTTTGTGATAGTGCATTGGTATTGGATACCAGTATTGCTTATTACATCTACAATTTATTGTAAATTCTAGCAAAGCCGAGGGGAGATTGATGAGAGGAATATTGCATAAAGGTTTGTTTTTGCTAGACACTACTCCACATATCATGAATGTAAGTGTCTAAGAGGAAACGAGATGAGATGAACAGTGCATACCTATGGCATTGTAGGCTAGGTCATATCCATAAGGGAATGATTCAAAAGTTGCTAAATGATAGATATCTAGATCCATTCGACTATGTGTCATATGCAACTTGCGAACCTTGCCTTCGTGGAAAACTGACCAACTCTCCATTTAGTGGAACTAGAGAGAGAGCCACTGAGCTGTTGGAACTCATATATAGTGATGTATGTAAACCCATGACAACTCATGCCATTGGTGGTTACTCCTACTTCATTACCTTTACTGATGATTTCTCAAAGTATGGATATGTGTACTTAATGAAGTACAAGTCCGAGGCCTTTGAGAAATTCAGAGAGTATAAAAATGAGGTGGAGAACCAAACTGGAAAGAGTATCAAAACTCTTCGATCATATCGAGGAGGTGAGTACTTAAGTACAGAGTTTACTAAGTTCCTCAAGGACCATGGGATATTATCCCAATGGACACCTCCTTATACACCTCAGCTCAATGGTGTCTCTGGAAGGAGAAATCGTACGTTATTAGATATGGTACGGTCCATGATGAGTTTCGCTGACCTACCCATCTTATTCTAGGGATATGCCCTAGAGACCGCAGCTTACCTTCTGAATAGAGTTCCAACTAAGTCGGTAGTGTCTACACCATATGAGATATGGAAAGGGAAGAAGCCTGATCTTAAGGTTGTTAAGATTTGGGGCTGCCCTGCCCACATTAAAAGACACAACCCCGACAAATTAGAATCAAGGACAGAGCGATGTAAATTTGTGGGACACCCCAAGGAAACTTGTGGGTATTATTTCTATCATCTCGAGGACCAAAAGGTCTTTGTAGCTAAGAGAGCAGTGTTCCTTGAGAAGGAACACATTCTTGGCGGAGACAGTGAGAGAATGATAGAGTTGAGCGAGGTTGGAGAACCAAGCTCAAGCACCACTCTACAGCCCGAGTCTATTCAGGTACCTAATACACAAGTTTCAACTTTACGCAGGTCTGATAGAGTATCACATCCTCCTGAGAGATATGTGGGACATATTAGAGGAGAGGATGTTGAGGATATTGATCCTCAGACCTACGAGGATGCTATTATGAGTATAGACTCCGGGAAGTGGCAAGAAGCCATGAATTCTGAGATGGATTCTATGTACTCCAATAAGATTTGGAACCTAGTTGATGCGCCCGAAGGTATTGTACCCATTGGTTGCAAGTGGATCTTTAAGAAAAAGATCGGAGTAGATGGAAAGGTAGAGACCTATAAAGCAAGACTAGTGGCTAAGGGGTATCGTCAAAGGCAAGGTGTTGACTACGACAAAACCTTCTCACCCGTAGCAATGCTAAAATCCATCAGAATTCTATTGGTTATTGCAGCACACTATGATTATGAGATCTGGCAGATGGATGTGAAAACCACATTCCTCAACGGGAACCTCGAGGAGGAGGTGTATATGATGTAACCTGAGGGATTCGTGTCCAAGAACTGCCCAGATAAGGTGTGTAGGTTGCTTATATTCATTTATGGACTAAAGCAAGCTTCCCGAAGTTGGAACATAAGATTTGATGAGGCAATCAGATCTTATGACTTCGTTAAGAATGAAGATGAGCCTTGTGTATACAGGAAGGTAAGTGGGAGCGCTATCACCTTTTTTGGTGTTATATGTGGATGACATCCTGATCATTGGGAATGACGTAGGAATGCTATCCATGGTAAAGGCTTGGTTATCTAGACACTTCTCCATGAAGGACTTAGGGGAAGCATTCTATATCTTGGGGATTAGAATCTATAGAGCTAGATCCAAGAGGATGCTTGGCTTGTCCTAGTCCAGGTACATAGAAACTATTATCAAAATGTTTGGCATTGAAAATTCCAAGAAATATGATACCTTATGCCTTAGCAATAGGGTCTATCATGTATGTCATGCTATGTACTAGGCCTGATATAGCGCATGCTCTGAGTGTCACGAGCAGGTATCAGGCGGATCCAGGCTTGGAGCACTAGAAAGCAGTAAAGTGTATCCTTATGTACTTGAGAAGGACTAAGGATCTTTTACTAGTATATGGAGGTAATAGCCTTAAGGTTGAAGGCTACACTGACTCAAGTTTTCAGTCTGATGTCGATGATAACAAGTCGAATTCAGGGTATGTGTATGTTGGGAAATCATAAGGGGGGGGCGACATCATATGCGCAGCGGAAGAACAAGAAAACAAAAATCCCCGATTCCCAAAAAGATGTTCATCGTCGTGCGAAGATTGGTGCGCAAAATCCGCAAAAAACACAAAAACTGCGTATAGAGATTGTGTTACCTAGGGAGATCGTATATCCCTGTTTCCTTGCAGATCCTTAGGAGAGGGTGAAGGAGGTCAAGCGTCCTCCTCTCTAGCGGTGATCCACACAGCAGGGTTGCGACGACGCTCCTCAAAACTCCAGGCCTACTCTGAGGTGGAGAGGGAGAGGAGAATAGGAAGGGCAAGCAAAAGACTCTAGCCTATGAGGCTGTGAATCCCTCCTATTTATAGAGATCCCGTGTCAAAACCCTAATGGGTCCTTTCCCTAGTGAGTATTGGATCTGCATCCAATAAGACAAGGGCTCCGTCGGATATCTCATATCCGAACCTCTACTCATCGCAATGCCTACCATATGTGTGTGACCCTCTAGGCCCAATATCGAGCTGGCCGTGAGTCATACCTGTCAGAACTCCTTCTAACTAAGTGAATTATTATCTCTGTAATAATTCACTCGACTCATCGACTACGGAAGTACTAGGCCACTACGCCGTAGTCCCCAGACGATACAGGGGAATCCAATCCATTGGACCTGTCTGTCCTCAGTTACCATGTACCTATAGTCCCTCATCCATCTAATATCCCAGAGACCGTATATCGAGCATGGTGTTGTCAGACCCATACGGTTTCTACTCGAGTCTCGCTCTAATCAGATTCTCCCGGAGAACTCTTTCTCTCTCAACCCGAATGACCCTGGCCAGGGATTTGTCTGAGCAAGAACACATGGGATATTCCTCTCATGATACCGAGAGTGGATGATCCTCTATCGACACTCAATAGCCCTCGTAAGGTCGACTACCACTCCCAATGACCAGCTGTACTAGATCTGGGAACAGCCAAACCTATAAGTCTGGTATCAAAGAGTGGAGCACTCATACAGGACATCCTTGGTGTCTCAAGTCTAAGAACCAGATACACCACTAGGACTACGGAATTGTTGTCTGACAATAAGGCATCATCAACCATCCAGCATTCCGTAAGCGGATCAATCAGTGAACTCATTCTCCAATGAGCACCTGTACTATATCCCTAGTGTCCCTACACGAGCAGCTATGAGACCAGCTGCATCCATCATATGGACGGGTATACAGCACACCAGTCTATCCGGTTATCACGATGTCCCTCTCGAGTAACCTATGACCGGGATTATTTAGGATATGTGTTTAAAGGTGAATCGATCTCATTATCGTGATCTCATCACGATCCGATTCCTATTGCACAAATCCAAGGACATCACAATATATATGCATTTATGCAATAGTTATAAAGTGATATACGCCAAAATATAATAAGCAAAAAGATTCTGCATCAAGTCACACGTGCCATCACTCACGTGATTGGCTTGCTGGGCACTTATGACTAGCAATCTCCCACTTGACCTAAAGCCAATCACCTATGTGTCTGATCCCCATCAGACCCCTGTGACGCTCAAAGACAATCTGAGACAATGGCTTTGTTAGTGGATCTGCAATGTTATCTTCGGATGGAACTCTTTCCACTGCTACATCTCCTCGGGTCACGATCTCTCTGATAAGGTGGAACCTCCTCAGAACATGCTTAGATTTCTGATGAGACCTAGGTTCCTTCGCTTGAGCAATTGCCCCGTTGTTGTCGCAATATAGGGAAATCGGCTCCTCACTATCCGGCACGACTCCCAAATCTGTGATGAACTTCTTCAACCAGACTCCCTCCTTTGCTGCATCTGATGCAGCAATGTACTCCGCCTCTGTGGTCGAGTCAGCAGTGGTATCTTGCTTGGAACTCTTCCAGCACACTGCTCCTCCATTCAAGGTGTACACATACCCTGAATTCGACTTGCTATCATCGACATCAGACTGAAAACTTGAGTCAGTGTAGCCTTCAACCTTAAGGCTATTACCTCCATATACTAGTAAAAGATCCTTAGTCCTTCTCAAGTACTTAAGGATACACTTTACTGCTTTCCAGTGCTCCAAGCCTGGATCCGCCTGATACCTGCTCGTGACACTCAGAGCATGCGCTATATCAGGCCTAGTACATAGCATGGCATACATGATAGACCCTATTGCTGAGGCATAAGGTATCATATCCATGTTCGCCCTTTCTTCTGGAGTCTTTGGGGACATACTCGTAGAAAGCGATATCCCATGTCTCATCGGTATGAGACCTCTTTTGGAATTTTCCATGCCAAACCTTTTGACAATAGTTTTTATGTACCTGGACTGGGACAAGCCAAGCATCCTCTTGGATCTATCTTTATAGATTCTAATCCCCAAGATATAAGATGCTTCTCCTAAGTCCTTCATGGAGAAGTGTCTAGATAACCAAGCCTTTATTGTGGATAGCATTCCTATGTCATTCCCAATGATGAGGATGTCATCCACATATAACACCAAAAAGCTAATAGCGCTCCCACTTACCTTTCTGTATACACAAGGCTCATCTTCGTTCTTAACGAAGTCATAAGATCTGATTGCCTCATCAAATCTTATGTTCCAACTTCGGGAAGCTTGCTTTAGTCCATAAATGGATCTAAGCAACCTACACACCTTATCTGGGCAGTTCTTGGACACGAATCCCTCAGGTTGCATCTATTGGGAAATCATAGGGGGGGCGACATCATATGCGCAGCGGAAGAACAAGAAAACAAAAATCCCCGATTCCCAAAAAGATGTTCATCGTCGTGCGAAGATTGGTGCGCAAAATCCGCAAAAAACACAAAAATTGCGTATAGAGATTGTGTTACCTAGGGAGATCGTATATCCCTGTTTCCTTGCAGATCCTTAGGAGAGGGTGAAGGAGGTCAAGCGTCCTCCTCTCTAGCGGTGATCCACACAGCAGGGTTGCGACGACGCTCCTCAAAACTCCAGGCCTACTCTGAGGTGGAGAGGGAGAGGAGAATAGGAAGGGCAAGCAAAGACTCTAGCCTATGAGGCTGTGAATCCCTCCTATTTATAGAGATCCCGTGTCAAAACCCTAATGGGTCCTTTCCCTAGTGGGTATTGGATCTGCATCCAATAAGACAAGGGCTCCGTCGGATATCTCATATCCGAACCTCTACTCATCGCAATGCCTACCATATGTGTGTGACCCTCTAGGCCCAATATCGAGCTGGCCGTGAGTCATACCTGTCAGAACTCCTTCTAACTAAGTGAATTATTATCTCTGTAATAATTCACTCGACTCATCGACTACAGAAGTACTAGGCCACTACGCCGTAGTCCCCAGACGATACAGGGGAATCCAATCCATTGGACCTGTCTGTCCTCAGTTACCATGTACCTATAGTCCCTCATCCATCTAATATCCCAGAGACCGTATATTGAGCATGGTGCTGTCAGACCCATACGGTTTCTACTCGAGTCTCGCTCTAATCGGATTCTCCTGGAGAACTCTTTCTCTCTCAACCCGAATGACCCTAGCCAGGGATTTGTCTGAGCAAGAACACATGGGATATTCCTCTCATGATACCGAGAGTGGATGATCCTCTATCGACACTCAATAGCCCTCGTAAGGTCGACTACCACTCCCAATGACCAGCTGTACTAGATCTGGGAACAGCCAAACCTATAAGTCTGGTATCAAAGAGTGGAGCACTCATACAGGACATCCTTGGTGTCTCAAGTCTAAGAACCAGATACACCACTAGGACTACGGAATCGTTGTCTGACAATAAGGCATCATCAACCATCCAGCATTCCGTAAGCGGATCAATCAGTGAACTCATTCTCCAATGAGCACCTGTACTGTATCCCTAGTGTCCCTACACGAGCAGCTATGAGACCAGCTGCATCCATCATATGGACGGGTATACAGCACACCAGTCTATCCGGTTATCACGTTGTCCCTCTCGAGTAACCTATGACCGGGATTATTTAGGATATGTGTTTAAAGGTGAATCGATCTCATTATCGTGATCTCATCACGATCCGATTCCCATTGCACAAATCCAAGGACATCACAATATATATGCATTTATGCAATAGTTATAAAGTGATATACGCCAAAATATAATAAGCAAAAAGATTCTGTATCAAGTCACACGTGCCATCACTCATGTGATTGGCTTGCTGGGCACTTATGACTAGCAATCTCCCACTTGACCTAAAGCCAATCACCTATGTGTCTGATCCCCATCAGACCCCTGTGACGCTCAAAGACAATCTGAGACAATGGCTTTGTTAGTGGATCTGCAATGTTATCTTCGGATGGAACTCTTTCCACTGCTACATCTCCTCGGGTCACGATCTCTCTGATAAGGTGGAACCTCCTCAGAACATGCTTAGATTTCTGATGAGACCTAGGTTCCTTCGCTTGAGCAATTGCCCCGTTGTTGTTGCAATATAGGGAAATCGGCTCCTCACTATCCGGCACGACTCCCAAATCTGTGATGAACTTCTTCAACCAGACTCCCTCCTTTGCTGCATCTGATGCAGCAATGTACTCCGCCTCTGTGGTCGAGTCAGCAGTGGTATCTTGCTTGGAACTCTTCCAGCACACTGCTCCTCCATTCAAGGTGTACACATACCCTGAATTCGACTTGCTATCATCGACATCAGACTGAAAACTTGAGTCAGTGTAGCCTTCAACCTTAAGGCTATTACCTCCATATACTAGTAAAAGATCCTTAGTCCTTCTCAAGTACTTAAGGATACACTTTACTGCTTTCCAGTGCTCCAAGCCTGGATCCGCCTGATACCTGCTCGTGACACTCAGAGCATGCGCTATATCAGGCCTAGTACATAGCATGGCATACATGATAGACCCTATTGCTGAGGCATAAGGTATCATATCCATGTTCGCCCTTTCTTCTGGAGTCTTTGGGGACATACTCGTAGAAAGCGATATCCCATGTCTCATCGGTATGAGACCTCTTTTGGAATTTTCCATGCCAAACCTTTTGACAATAGTTTCTATGTACCTGGACTGGGACAAGCCAAGCATCCTTTTGGATCTATCTCTATAGATTCTAATCCCCAAGATATAAGATGCTTCTCCTAAGTCCTTCATGGAGAAGTGTCTAGATAACCAAGCCTTTATTGTGGATAGCATTCCTATGTCATTCCCAATGATGAGGATGTCATCCACATATAACACCAAAAAGCTAATAGCGCTCCCACTTACCTTTCTGTATACACAAGGCTCATCTTCGTTCTTAACGAAGTCATAAGATCTGATTGCCTCATCAAATCTTATGTTCCAACTTCGGGAAGCTTGCTTTAGTCCATAAATGGATCTAAGCAACCTACACACCTTATCTGGGCAGTTCTTGGACACGAATCCCTCAGGTTGCATCATATACACCTCCTCCTCCAGGTTCCCGTTGAGGAATGCGGTTTTCACATCCATCTGCCAGATCTCATAATCATAGTGTGCTGCAATAGCCAATAGAATTCTGATGGATTTTAGCATTGCTACGGGTGAGAAAGTTTCGTCGTAGTCAACACCTTGCCTTTGACGATACCCCTTAGCCACTAGCCTTGCTTTATAGGTCTCTACCTTTCCATCTACTCCGATCTTTTTCTTAAAGATCCACTTGCAACCGATGGGTACAATACCTTCGGGTGCATCAACTAGGTTCCAAACCTTATTGGAGTACATAGAATCCATCTCAGAATTCATGGCTTCTTTCCACTTCCCGGAGTCTATACTCATAATAGCCTCCTCGTAGGTCTGAGGATCAATATCCTCTATATCCTCTGCTCTAATATGTCCCACATATCTCTCAGGAGGATGGGATACTCTATCAGACCTGCGTAAAGTTGAAACTTGTGTATTAGATACCTGAACAGACTCGGGCTGTAGAGTGGTGCTTGAGCTTGGTTCTCCAACCTCGCTCAATTCTATCATTCTCCCACTGTCTCCGTCAAGAATGTGTTCCTTCTCAAGGAACACTGCTCTCTTAGCTACAAAGACCTTTTGGTCCTCGAGATGATAGAAGTAATACCCACAAGTTTCCTTGGGGTATCCCACAAATTTACATCGCCCTGTCCTTGATTCTAACTTATCGGGGTTGTGTCTTTTAACATGGGCAGAGCAGCCCCAAATCTTAACTACTTTAAGATCAGGCTTCTTCCCTTTCCATATCTCATATGGTGTAGACACCACCGACTTAGTTGGAACTCTGTTCAGAAGGTAAGCTGCGGTTTCTAGGGCATATCCCCAGAATGAGATGGGTAGGTCAGCGAAACTCATCATGGACCGTACCATATCTAATAATGTACGATTTCTCCTTTCAGAGACACCATTGAGCTGAGGTGTATAAGGAGGTGTCCATTGGGATAATATCCCATGGTCCTTGAGGAAGTGAGTAAACTCTGTACTTAAGTACTCACCTCCTCGATCTGATCGAAGAGTTTTGATACTCTTTCCAGTCTGGTTCTCCACCTCATTCTTATACTCTCTGAATTTCTCAAAGGCCTCGGACTTGTACTTCATTAAGTACACATATCCATACCTTGAGAAATCATCAGTAAATGTAATGAAGTAGGAGTAACCTCCAATGGCATGAGTTGACATGGGTCCACATACATCACTATGTATGAGTTCCAACAACTCAGTGGCTCTCTCTCTAGTTCCACTAAATGGAGAGTTGGTCAGTTTTCCACGAATGCAAGGCTCACAAGTTGCATATGACACATAGTCGAATGGATCTAGATATCCATCATTTAGCAACTTTTGAATCCTTCTTTCATGGATGTGACCTAGCCTACAATGCCACAGGTATGCACTGTTCAACTCATCTCGTTTCCTTTTGGACACATTTATATTCATGATATGTGGAGTGGTGTCTAACATAAATAAACCATTATGCAATGTTCCTTTCGTGATGATCTTATCATCTAATAATATCGAACAACCATTGTTCTCAAAAACAAATTTATATCCACTAACTGTTAAACATGAAATGGAGATAATGTTTTTGATAATAGAAGGAACAAAATAACATGCATCTAATGCAATAAAAGCTCCACTAGGCAGATGTAGGGCGACCTCGCCAACAGCTAATACAGCAACTTTTGCTCCATTACCCATCTTGAGGTCCATCTCGCCTCTCTCTAGTCTCCTAGGCCTTGCCAGAACCTGCAACGAATTACATATATGATAAGCACTACCGGTATCTAATACCCATGTGTTATCATAAGAGTCTGACAAATGGAGACTGATCATGAATGTACCTGAAGCTTCATCAAGCTTTTGTTTCGCCCTTTCTGCAAGGTACTCTTTGCAGTTTCTCTTCCAGTGCCCATCTTTACCACAGTGGAAGCACTGGCCTTTATCCTTTGTTGGGTCTTTTTTAGCAACCTTTGCTTTACCTTGTTTGCCCTTGCCCTTTCCCTTCTTAAGGGACCTTTCTGCTTTCCTTTTCTTTCTGGTCTCACCAGTGTAGAGAACTGGCTTCTCTTTCTTAATAGTACTCTCTGCCTCCCTCAACATATTGAGGAGCTCTGGGAGAGTCACCTCAAGCTTGTTCATATTAAAGTTCATTATGAACTGTGAAAAGGAATCTGGTAGGGACTGAAGCACAATGTCCACACACAAGTTATCCTCTAGGACCATTCCTAGACCTGTGAGTTTCTCTATCCACTCAATCATCTTTAGGACATGGTTCTGAACCGGTGTCCCCTCAGTCATCCTAGCGCGGAAAAGGCTCTTGGATATCTCATATCGTTGAGTCCTTCCCTGTTCCTCAAACAATTTACGGACATGTAGGAGAATGGATCTGGCATCCATCTTTTCATGTTGTCTCTGTAACTCTGGAGTCATAGAGCCCAACATATAGCACTGAGCAAGAGTGGAGTCATCAATGTACTTCACGTAGCGAGCGATCTCATCCTCGCTTGCCCCTTCTTCGGGCGTAGGCATCACTGTATCAAGGACGTACACGATTTTCTCCGCTGTGAGAACAATTCTCAAGTTACGGAGCCAATCCGTATAATTTGGACCAGTGAGGCGGTTGACATCAAGTATGCCACGTAAGGGATTTGAAAGCGACATTTTCTGAAAATAAAGATGTAGCAAAAATGAATAACATGCAGATTTTGCAAGAAATAAACTATCAAGATATGGACTTCTATCTTAATATGCTCCCACTATTTTACTAACGAGTCACGCGACACCCTCAGCACGTGAAACGGAAGTCTCCGGCAGACTTCTAGTGGGGATCAGGATCCAATCAGCGTCTTAGTGTAACCTCGAGGGACTCGACCAATCACACTAAGCCTAAAAGGTAGACAACTCTTGCCGATCACAACTCCTTGTGATTCCCGTCCTGTTCGGCCTCCGAATCACCATGGCCTCGAGGGACTCGACCAACCATGATGCTCGGTTAAGTCAACACCTTCGTTACAAGATGAGTCTGATTTGATGATATACCCTCGAGGGACTCGACCAAGCATATCATGCCCTCAGGTCACCGGTGACATCTCTATGTCGTAAGCAAGATAGCGAATCGCGATATAGGTGAGTCTCGAGGGACTCGACCAACTCAACCTACACCGGGATTCGGTTCCTACTCATAACGATGGAAGGCCACGTGGGTCAATCTAATTGCCTCACGTTTACCGACTTAATATTATCGAGAGATGTTTCTATGATTTGGTCTCCTAATATGACATGTCACACATATACATATTTAATATATATCTACATCGCATGCAAATATATATACATATCTAGTATGTGTATAAGCAATCACACCAGATGATCATGGACCACAACCTAATATGATTAGGCCCGAGCCAGTAGGCCTAATCACTCACATCAAGATCTATGTGTGCAACGGTGCATCTCCATGCCTTGTGATCGTCCATCTCGTCCTCGTTGGTTCCGTCGACATCTTGATGCATCTTCATGCATCACGATCGTCCGTCTCATGGGTCCCGCTATGGCTTCCACGCTCCCGCTGCGCCTCCTCATGTGATTACAACTTAATCATAGGCACGCAGGCCCGACAATAAACGAGAAATATAATGGAGGTTCGCAGACCTCAATAATAATAATCACAAGTACACACATCACACGGTCCATGATCATCCGTCCACTCATCATACATCACATGTATAAATAATCATCATCATGTAGGACTACTAGATAATAATAAAAATAATAATCAACTAAACCTTTTAATTAATTAATATTTTCTGAAATCAGGGATATATAGGGAATTTCTCAATTCCTAAGGGTATTTTCGTAATTTGGACAAAAGACAGAAACTGGAATTTCTCAAATTCCGAGGGGCAAAACTGTCTTTTGCGCAGAAAACCCTAATACCCTTTCCCCTTTTCGCTGTTGCGCCGCCGCCGCCGCCACCCTGCTGGCGGCGGCTTGTGCGGCGAGGGCGAGGGCACTGCCCTCGCCTGCAGGTGGCACGCCCGCTGGGGTCGCTGCCGCTGCAGGTGGGCGCCCCCGCGGGCGCCGCCGCCTTCGCGGGCGGTTCTGCCCGCGAGTCAGCGCCCGCAGGTGGTGCTGTCTCGCTGGCGGCCGCCCCTGCGGGGTTTTTGCCCGTGGGAGCAGCGGCCACAGGCGCCGCTGCCCTGCGGTGCCTCAGCCCGCGCTGCTGCCCCGCGGCGCCTCTGCCCGCGGGCTCAGTGGCCGCAGGCGCTTCTACCGAGCGGGCTGCCAGCCCCGCCGGCCGCAAGCCTGCTGCAAGCAGACCGTCGGCCGGCTGCTGCAGGCACAGCGCTTGCGCATGCGCCGGCGCTGTGCTGCCTGGCTGCGGCTGCGGCAGGCTGCAGGCATGCAGATCGAGGGCAGCAACTGTTGCTGCCCTTCCTTGCTTTTGCGTCAACGATTTTGACGTCAATATTCTTCCTAAACACAACACACGCAGTTCAAAAACCAATCATTCGCACGAACAACCTGGCTCTGATACCACTGTTGGGAAATCATAGGGGGGGGGCGACATCATATGCGCAGCGGAAGAACAAGAAAACAAAAATCCCCGATTCCCAAAAAGATGTTCATCGTCGTGCGAAGATTGGTGCGCAAAATCCGCAAAAAACACAAAAACTGCGTATAGAGATTGTCTTACCTAGGGAGATCGTATATCCCTGTTTCCTTGCAGATCCTTAGGAGAGGGTGAAGGAGGTCAAGCGTCCTCCTCTCTAGCGGTGATCCACACAGCAGGGTTGCGACGACGCTCCTCAAAACTCCAGGCCTACTCTGAGGTGGAGAGGGAGAGGAGAATAGGAAGGGCAAGCAAAAGACTCTAGCCTATGAGGCTGTGAATCCCTCCTATTTATAGAGATCCCGTGTCAAAACCCTAATGGGTCCTTTCCCTAGTGAGTATTGGATCTGCATCCAATAAGACAAGGGCTCCGTCGGATATCTCATATCCGAACCTCTACTCATCGCAATGCCTACCATATGTGTGTGACCCTCTAGGCCCAATATCGAGCTGGCCGTGAGTCATACCTGTCAGAACTCCTTCTAACTAAGTGAATTATTATCTCTGTAATAATTCACTCGACTCATCGACTACGGAAGTACTAGGCCACTACGCCGTAGTCCCCAGACGATACAGGGGAATCCAATCCATTGGACCTGTCTGTCCTCAGTTACCATGTACCTATAGTCCCTCATCCATCTAATATCCCAGAGACCGTATATCGAGCATGGTGTTGTCAGACCCATACGGTTTCTAATCGAGTCTCGCTCTAATCGGATTCTCCCGGAGAACTCTTTCTCTCTCAACCCGAATGACCCTGGCCAGGGATTTGTCTGAGCAAGAACACATGGGATATTCCTCTCATGATACCGAGAGTGGATGATCCTCTATCGACACTCAATAGCCCTCGTAAGGTCGACTACCACTCCCAATGACCAGCTGTACTAGATCTGGGAACAACCAAACCTATAAGTCTGGTATCAAAGAGTGGAGCACTCATACAGGACATCCTTGGTGTCTCAAGTCTAAGAACCAGATACACCACTAGGACTACGGAATTGTTGTCTGACAATAAGGCATCATCAACCATCCAGCATTCCGTAAGCGGATCAATCAGTGAACTCATTCTCCAATGAGCACCTGTACTGTATCCCTAGTGTCCCTACACGAGCAGCTATGAGACCAGCTGCATCCATCATATGGACGGGTATACAGCACACCAGTCTATCCAGTTATCACGATGTCCCTCTCGAGTAACCTATGACCGGGATTATTTAGGATATGTGTTTAAAGGTGAATCGATCTCATTATCGTGATCTCATCACGATCCGATTCCTATTGCACAAATCCAAGGATATCACAATATATATGCATTTATGCAATAGTTATAAAGTGATATACGCCAAAATATAATAAGCAAAAAGATTCTGTATCAAGTCACACGTGCCATCACTCACGTGATTGGCTTGCTGGGCACTTATGACTAGTAGTGTACACCTTGAATGGAGGAGTAGTGTGCTGGAAGAGTTCCAAGCAAGATACCACTACTGACTCGACCACAGAGGCGGAGTACATTACTGCATTAGATGTAGCAAAGGAGGGAGTCTGAGTGAAGAAGTTCATCACAGATTTGGGAGTCGTGCCGGGTAGCGAGGAGCCGATCTCCTTATATTGCGACAACAACGGGGCAATTATTCAAATAAGGGAACCCGGGTCTCATCAGAAGTGTTCTGAGGAGGTTCCAGCTTATTAGAGAGATTGTAACCCAAGGAGATATAGCAGTGGAAAGAGTTTCATCCGAAGATAACATTGTAGATCCACTGACAAAGCCATTGTCTTATTTTGTCTTTGAGCGTCACAGGGGTCTGATGGGGATCAGACACATAGGTGATTGGCTTTAGGTCAAGTGGGAGATTGCTAGTCATAGGTGCCCAGCAAGCCAATCATGTGAGTGATGGCACGTGTGACTTGATACAGAATCATTTTGCTTATTATATTTTGGCGTATATCACTTTATAACTATTGCATATGTTCATATATATATTGTGATGTCTTTGGATTTGTGCAATGGGAATCGGATCGTGATGAGATCATGATAATGAGATCGATTCACCTTTAAACACATATCCTAAATAATCCCAGTCATAGGTTACTCGAGAGGGACATCGTGATAACCGGATAGACTGGTGTGCTGTATACCCGTCCATATGATTGATGCAGCCGGTCTCATAGCTGCTCGTGTAGGGACATTAGGGATACAGTACAGGTGCTCATTAGAGAATGAGTTCACTGATTGATCCGCTTATGGAATGCTGGATGGTTGACGATGCCTTGTTCTCAGATAGCGATTTCGTAGTCCTAGTGGTGTATCCGGTCCTTAGACTTGAGACACCAAGGATGTCCTGTATGAGTGCTCCACTCTTTGATACCAGACTTATAGGTTTGGCTGTCCCAAATCTAGTACAGCTGGTCATTGGGAGTGGTAGTCGACCTTACGAGAGCTATTGAGTGTCGATAGAGGATCATCCACTCTTGGCGTCATGAGAGGAATATCCCATGTGTTCTTGCTCAGACAAATCCCTGGCCAGGGTCATTCGGGTTGAGAGAGAAAGAGTTCTTCGGGAGAATCCGATTAGAGCGAGACTCGAGTAGAAATCGTATGGGTCTGACAACACCATGCTCGATATACGGTATCTGGGATATTAGATGGATGAGGGATTATAGGTACACGATAACTGAGGACAGACAGGTCTAATGGATTGGATTCCCCTGTATCGTCTGGGGACTACGGTGTAGTGGCCTAGTACTTCCGTAGTCGATGAGTCAAGTGAATTATTACAGAGATAATAATTCACTGAGTTAGAAGGAGTTCTGACAGGTATGACTCACGGCCAGCTCGATATTGGGCCTAGGGGGTCACACACATATGGTAGGCATTGCGATGAGTAGAGGTTCAGATATGAGATATCCGACGTAGCCCTTGTCTTATTGGATGCAGATCCAATACCCACTAGGGGAGGACCCATTAGGGTTTGACAGGGGACCTCTATAAATAGGAGGGATTCAGAGCCTCATAGGCTAGAGCCTTTGCTTGCCTTTCCTATTCTCCTCTTCCTCTCCACCTCAAAGCAGGCCTGGAGTTTTGAGGAGCGTCGTCGCAACCCTGTTGTGTGGATCACCGCTAGAGAGGAGGACGCTTGACCTTCTTCATCCTCTCCTAAGGATCTGCAAGGAAACAGGGATATACGATCTCCCTAGGTAACACAATCTACTCTATATGCAGTTTCATGTTTCGTGGATTTTTGCGTACCAATCTTCGCACGACGACGAACATCTCTTTGGGAATCGGGGATTTTGTTTTCTTGTTCTTCCGCTGCGCATGTGATGTCGCCCCCATGATTTCCCAACACATCATCCATCTAATATCCCAAAGACCATACACCGAGCATGGTGCTATCGTGCTCATACGGTTTCTCCTAGAGTCTTGTTCTAATCGGATTCTCCTAGAGAACTCTTTCTCTCTCAATCCGAATGACCTCGGCCAAGGATTTGTTTGAGCAAGAACACATAGGATATTCCTCTTATGATACCGAGAGTGAATGATCCTCTATCAATACTCAATAGCCCTCGTAAGGTTGGCTACCACTCCCGATGACCGATTATGTTAGATCTGAAACTTCTAAACCTATAATTCTGGTATCAAAGAGTGGAGTACTCATACAAGATATCCTTAGTATCTCTAGTCTAAGGACCAGTTACGCCATTGGGACGACAGAATTATAGTTTGATAATGAGGTATTATTAACCATCCAACATTCCATAAGTGGATCAATCAGTGAACTCATTCTCTAACGAGAACCTGCACTATAGCCCTAGTATCCCTACATAAGTAGCTATAAGACTAGCCGCCTCCATCATATGAATGGGCATACAGCACACCAATCTGTAGCATCTCATTAGTCCCACATCGGAAGTGGGCAATGTGTATGATTAGCTTATAAGGGCCTGATGAGTGTACTACGTTAACTCCCGCTTAAGCATTTTGGTCCATGGTTGAATGACCAAAAAGGAGTTATTGGCCAGTTGGCTCATCAGACTCGGGTCATGACATTTGGTATCAGAGCATTTGGCAGGGTGAGAGGGCTTGAGTAGGAAAGGGCTACCCGTGGATAGAGTCAAAGAACTCATCACGGCGTGGAGCCACCACTAAGTTAATCCTCATGCCCTATACTAGGGTTTGATCTGGGATATGTCGGGCCTTGACGAGGACATCAAGCTAATTGAGTTGGGGATAGTGTAACATCCCATTAGTCCCACATCGGAAGTGGGCAATGTGTACTACGTTAACTCCCGCTTAAGCATTTTGGTCTGTGGACATCACAATATATTTATGTAATAAGCAATATAAAGTGAGAAATTATCATAATAATAATAAAGAGTGCATGTCATATTACATGTGTCATCACTTACGTGATTGGCTTATAGGGCACCTATAACTAGTAGATTATGACCTACAATACTCAAAATTTCTTGCTATTTTAGATTGATATATTGACGCAAGTTGAATATCAAGTTTTGAAGATAACAAATCCATTACTAGTTTGGTATTCACCTTGGGAGGTGGCGCTGTTTCTTGAAAGAGCAAGAAAAAAACATGTATAACTCACTTAACTATGGAATTAGATTTTATTGCTCTAACAGAAGTATAGGAAAGGAGGCTGAATGGTTGAGGGACTTTCTATTAGAAATTTCATTAAGTTCTAAGAGTATGAATTTAATTTCTATACTTTGTGATAGTCAAGCCATTTTAGCTCATGCGTATAGTGAAATATATAATGAAAAGTCAAGACACATAAGTCTTAGATATGATTATGTGAGAAAATTAATCGAGTGGGATTATTTCACTCACATTTAAAAAAATAAGTGAAAATTTGACTGATCTATTCACCAAATCTCTTACAATAGAAGTTGTAAGATTAATATCAAAATGGATGGGGTTAAAGCTTATTGGATAAATAGTCCACCAAAGATAGCAACCCTACTCAATATTATGAAATGAGTAATGAAGAGTTCAAAGGGTAAGAACAAGTTATTGACAAGTGGAGTGGTTCAGTACTTTGAAATATTTTACTAGTCGTTTAAGTACTTGTTGTTACCGAATGAGTGTTGAGTTAATTATACTCTTAAATAAAGTTCAATCAAGTTAGAATAAGTGTCTTAAAGTGTGACAAAGATACTATAAGAACTTCACCTATATGAACTTAGAAGTAGTGCCACTTCAATTGAGAGTTGGAGTTTCTCTCATAAAAGTTTATGAACTTGGATGGACCTAAGGCACTATTAGGGTTGAGTGAGAATTTATGATGAATACAAATATGTTGTATTTATGTGTATAGTATCACTAGTGTTGTTATCAAGAATAATAAATTCAAAGCTTTTATGCTATTTAGGATTTCAACTTCACTTTGTGATGCTTACACTAAGGTAATATTCAAATCGAAAGATAAATTATTTTATTCATAAATACTATTTAATCACTTGAAGAAAGTTTTTAAATTTGAACAAGTGGGGGATTGTTATAGATTATTCAAATTAAAAAAGTTTTCTTTTCAAAAGAGTTATTCAGAAAGGTGATTTTCTTTGTAGTTATTTTGGTAGTTATTTTTCAAAGGTTGTGTCTTTTATGAAAATATCTATAAATAGGTATTTGTGAGTAAATTATGAACAACATCTCTATTAGATGTTGAATCTCAGATTTTGATGATGAAATCAATTGATGAGTTTACAATCTAATCTGTGTTTTAAGTGATGCAGGACTAACTTTGATCAGAAAAGGTAAATTGATTTAAGTAGGAGGAATCGAACGTTGGGCTAGAGTGAAACATGTCAGAAGATTGGATGTCAAGCTAGAGAATCAATCGACGTATCAACATAATGCTTCATGCCATGAGTTCGGGCATCGGGCTAGAAAGATCGAACATTACGCTAAGGAGATCGGATGTTGCGGAGGTCAATATACTGATTGGGCAATGTTATGATTGAGTCGGCACTAATAGGGGAGAGGGTGAATTAGTGCAGTGGATAAAAGCGTCAGTTTTGAAAAATCTTTGTTTTGATAAAAATTGATATCGAAAATGTATTTAACTTGAAAACATACGAAAGAGTGTAATGAGAATGTAAAACAAGTAAGCCAGTTTGCAGTAAAGGTAAATTGCATAGATGGAAATACAAATCGAGTTTTATAGTGGTTCGGTCGTCATGACCTACATCCACTCCCGATTCCTCTTCCGTCGAGGCCACCGGCATTCACTAACGATCTCCTTTCGAAGTGCGAAGATCAACTACCTTTTAATACCCGTATTCTCCTTTTCACAGGTTTAGGAGACAACCTTTTACAAGTACTCACTCCTCCCTAAACAGAATTCTAAACTTAGAGCTAGAGGAGGGGATTTCTCAAGTGAGTGCTACAACGTTTTCCCACTTTTAAGTTCTTTGTGCTTATGTATTTTAACCAAGGATGAGAGGAGTATTTATAGGCTCCAAATGGATTCAAACTTGGAGCCAAAACTAGTCTCATCCCAGGTCTTCTAGGTACTGGCGGTACCACCACCTACAACATTGACACTAGGTGGTACCACCGCCTAGTGTGGTAGTACCACCGCTTGGGAGACTATGTTTGGGCGGTACCACCACCCAAACTGGTGGTACCACCACTTGACAATCTCGAAGTCTGAGTCTAGGCGGTACCACCGCTTGACATAGGCTCGAAGATTATGCCACCGATGGTTTCATTTGTTAGGTCATTGTTTGGGCCTTTCACTTGGCCCAACATAGTCCAAACTTAGGCCCAATTGGCCTCTAATTGAGTTGGCCCAATTCTAACCCAATTACACCTAAAACCTACTTCAATCTAGATAATTATTACAAAGCTTGAATCAAGTATTGTATAGCATGTCATTGGTTCATCGATGCTTCGTCCGATTCTTCGGTATATCGTCCTCTCTTACAGCCTATTGCCCAATCAGTCAGTTAACCTCCGTAACTCTGATTTCCTTAGAGAAAATTTTCTTAGTCCGATGCCCGAACCTATGGCCCAAAGTCTTCTGCCGATACATCGACCGATCCTCCGGCTCGACGTTCAATCTTATGACATGTTCTACTTCGGTCCAACATGATTCTTCCTGCTTTAATTGTCTCTCCCTGATCGAAGCTTCCTGCGTCACTCAAAATGCACATCATATCATAAACATTATTAATTGGTTTCAGCATCAAAATCCAATATTTAACACTCTCTCCATTTTTTATTATGACAACTAATTGATGGCGGAGTTAACCTTAACTCCCCTATCAATATGTCATATTAATAGAACTCTTGAATTCAAAAATCCAAGCAATATGTCATCATAAAATCATGCATAATCAAAATTTTAATACATCATTCCATGGATGATCATCATCATAACTTCTCCCCCTTTGTCATCAACAAAAAGGAGAAGTGCATCTAGTTAGTTTTTAAGATATGCAAGTTTTATAACATACAAGCTAGCAAATTTTTTCATCACTTTACAACATAGATAATCACCAAATCATCATTAAATTTAAAGGTGTACAAGATTGTAAATTTTGTATGTTTGCATTTTTACTTCTTAAGATAGGCAAGCTAGCAATTTTTAGTGATGTTCAAGATAGCAAGTTCTTTTTTCTCTTTTGAGAAGTGTGATTTTTTTCTTCCTTTGCAAAGCGTAAGCTAACAAAATTTTACATTATTTTACAACATGCAAACTAGTAATTTGGCAAGTGTTACCTCTCTTTGAAGTATGAAGTCTAGCAAGTTTTTGAAAAAGAATACAAGATAGCAAGCTAGCAAGACAATGCATCATTTTAGAATATATAAGCTAACAAATTTTACTCCCCCTTTACCATTATCAAATAGAAGGATCTCAATTCATGCATATAAAATCTTCATGCATCAAAATCATTTTCATAATTCAAGAGATTCAAAATATAAATAGATTCATTAATCTCTTTTTGAAAAATCGATAAGATAGTGATAGAGAAATTTTTAATAATGCATTCTCATTTTAGTTGTTTCAATTCATGTGATTGATTTCATACAAGCATGCCCAAATTTTTGTTTTTTATTTTTATGTCAAAACCAAAACATGCATCATTGTTTAAAAGCAAAGTTCATCATCACAAATATCATCATGCATAATTTTGAAATATAAACTCATTAAGCATTATTTCAAATCATCATTACATTATTTCATCAAGCATGATTTCATAAAGCTTTTTAATCAAAATTATTATTTTTTGTTGCAGTAGTACATTTTTCTTCTTTGCATCAATGATTTAATCATATCATGATATATACAAATCATAAATACAAAGGAATCATGTCATGAAAAATATAAGATTAAAAGTGTAACATGTAATTCCAAAGCATAAGATTTCAAATCATTATGCATCATTAAATCATCAAGTATGATTTCGTTAAACATAAAATAATTTTAAATAAAATCAAAAAGTAATATGAAAATTATTAAAATACACATTATTGCTTCTTAAAAATATACATAAGATTAATCTTATTAGATGTACAAGCATTAGATCTAGCATTTTGTTCCTTTATCATAAAACATATCATTTTCATGATCATTTTCAAAATCACTAGAAAGATAAATATGGTATCAATTTTATATATATATATATATATATATATATATATATATATATATATAGACAATTTATATATTTTTTTTCTAAACTAATTTAAAAATGACTCATGAAATGCATCAAGTAATTTCAAAATAAAGTAAAGGGATTTTGGTTACCTCGTCGTCGAAAACCATTAAGGTGTAGTTCTCCACCTTGTCTTTGTTGGTTTGCTTCTCATCATCGGATGAGCTCGATTTGTCCCAAGCCGCCTTGAATACTTTGGTAACTTCTTTTTAAGTTCATTTTTATTCTTTAATTTTATTTCATGAACTTTTTAAATTTTATAGTGAGAAGTTCAAAGTCATCATCATCATTACTTGAGTTATCACTCAAGGTATTCTATTGTTTAAAGTGCCAAATCCTTTTTGTTCTTTGGAAGGTTGTTCTCATGTTCATTTTGTGTCATACAACTCATTTCATAGGTCATTAAAAACCCGATAAGTTCTTCAAGTGGAAAATAGTTCAAATTCTTTTATTCTTGAATAGCCATTACTTTATGATCCTAATTTTTGGGAAGGGATCTTAGTATTTTGTTAACAAGTTCGAAATTAGAAAAACTTCTACCAAGTGCTTTTAGACCATTGACGATATCTATAAACCGGGTGTACATGTCTCTAATTGTCTCGCTTGGTTTTATGCGAAACAATTCAAAATTATGTATCAAAAGATTAATCTTTGAATCTTTAACTCTACTAATACCTTCGTATGTGATTTCAAGTATATGCCAAATCTCATAAGTCATTTCGCAAATAGAAACTCGATTAAATTCATTTTTATTTAAGGCACAAAATAGAGCGTTCATAGCTCTAGCAATTTTCTTCTCCAAATCATTCCATTCATTCCTTGGATTAGAAGACTTTTGAAAGCCATTTTCAATGATATTCCATATATTGAAATCTAAGGAAATCAAGAAAACTCTCATTTGAGTTTTCCAATATGTGTAGTCCGTCCCATTAAACATGGGAGAACGAATGATAGAGTGGCCCTCTTGAAAGCTGAAAAGAGTCATTTCTCTTGGGTGTTAAACCAAATGAGAAAAACCGTGGCTATGATACCAACTGTTAGGATCGAGTCGGCACTAAGAGAGGGGGGAGGGTGAATTAGTGCAATACATAAAAGCATCGGGTTTGAAAAATCTTCGTTTCGATAAAAATCGATATAAAAAATGTATTTAACTTAAAAGCATATAGAAGAGTGTAATGAGAAAGTAAAGCAAGTAAGGCAGTTTGCAGTAAAGGTAAATTGCACAAATAGAAATGCAAACTGAGTTTTATAGTAGTTTGGTCGTCATGACCTATATCCACACTCGATTGCTCTTTCGTCGAGGCCACCAGCATCCACTAACAATCTTTCTTCAATGGGAGAAAATCAACTACCCTTTTATATCATTCTTCTCTTTTTTACAGGTTTAGGAAATAATATTTTACAAGCACTCACTCCTCCCTAAATAGAATTCTAAACTTAGAGCTAGAGGAGGGGATTTATCAAGTGATTGCTATAGCGTTTTCTCACTTTTAAGTTCTTTGTGCTTTTGTATGTTAACCAGGGATAAGAGGGGTATTTATAGGCTCCAAATGGATTCAAACTTGGAGCTAAAACTAGTCACATCTCGGGTCTTCCGGGTACTAGCAGTACCACCAGCTGCAGCATTGACACTATGTCACGACCTTAGCTGGTTTTGCCTAAGGCGTGCGGCACCCTCGCGCGTCCGTCCGCAAAGGTCAGCCTCCCCGAAGCCTTCCATTGTCCCTTAGGACCAACAAAAGAGAGAACGGGTTAAAGAGAACGCCTCAATCGGGATCCACAAGCAAACATGTCCGAAAAACACTTCATAGACAATGCAAATTACAAACAGACTTTACAAGCTCTGAATAGTTGCACAACAAAGGGTAAAATGGTCCATTATAGACCAAAAAGCTCTCGAACGTGTCCACATGACACAACCTTTATTTACAAGCCTAAAGAGGCCACCAACCCAACTAAAATGGGACTATTAAGCCTTCGGCCGCCCCTTTACATTCTGTACAAGGCATGAACATGCCAAAAGACACAGACATACATAAGCATTATATCAAACACCTTGTTTAGAAGTTTGTCCGTGACATTCTCCCCCACTTATCCTTTCGACGTCCTCGTCGAAGCCTTTGTGAACACTGCAACTCTTCGCCTTTGCTGAGTCTTCAATCTTCTGCTCCAGCTGCAATGCGCCTCCTGGCTCCCAGCTGCTCTCCGCTGCTGTTTTTGAGTAGTCGAACCTTTGATCCACCATGCTGCTTCAACTCGCCAATGACTCTAACTCTGGTGTGGGGTTGGCTGAGTTGTGTTGATCCTCGTTGATTCCTACGGATCCACCAAATGAAGGAAAAGACTATTCTTATTGCGCCAGTTTCTCAAAATTTCCACATGCTGCTTGAACTGGGTGGATGCTTGTTGGAGCTTTAACGAGCATCGCCTCGCAAACTTCTGAAGTTTTGGGTCCTTCCTCCACAACATCTGCTCATTGACTCTTCTTTCAGTTAGTTGTCACATCCAAGTAGGTTCGCATCACTTCCGCTTTCGATTGGCATTTCGTTGGGAAATGAAGCGGACAATCTACTCTCAGTAGCACTGATCACCATTGGTGAGGATTTGACAACTATTGTCTTCCATTATCTTCGAAGGGTCTTTGAACTTGTGCAGAGCTCCTCTGCTGGATAGATAAGAGAACTGGGGTACTCGGTTTCGCCCATTCTCTTAAGAGTTGAGAAGGCAAAGGTTACTTTGACTTCGCCCGCCTCCTCGAGGTTGTACTTCATGCATCGAGCTGGTTACTGGTCTTCGCCTGCTCTTTGCTCACACTTCTGAAGCACTTGAAGTGTTTGCACTCCTTGCGTTGAGTTGGCTACTGTGATTCACCTTCTCAATGCCATCGAACTTCTGGAATGCGAGAAGTTTTCACCCCAACTTGGAGTAATTCTCTGATAGATGAGGTCGCCTCTGGGATTGTACCGTCTTCTCCATCAACCCTGCCGCCTACTCCACTGAGTAGTAAAGGTACAGCACCGCGTACTGCTTGCTTCGTTCCTTGGTCGTGCACTCTTGCATGACCCGAAGTCCTTCACTTACGGCTATCTTGATGAGAAACTTGTTGACACCGGTCTTACGAAGTTCTTCGGCCTCTGCCCTTCAGCCTTGTCTCGGTACTTGAAGATTGCCTCTGCATTCTCCACCTCCTCGGCCCCTTTCACGACCAAGCGCTCTCCCTCCATGAGAGCAAGGGATCAATGACTTTCACGGAAGTCCCGCCTCTGCGGTACCATGGCGCTGCCATGCCCATGGCACTACTATCCGTCGCCTCGCATCTCCATCCCTTTTCTTCACAATCAGTAGATATGCCTCCGTGACACTCCTCCGAGTCCACCTCCATTCTAACTGATTGCTTGATTTTGGGTAGCTAAGTCCCTCTGGACTCGTCGTCGCTTCCTCGCCCCTTTCGACCCCCTGCTTCAACACCTCTGTGTTCTCTAAGCAGTCTGTTTGGTCGATGGAAAGACAGACTGCAACTCCCATGCTTGGCCTCTGCCATCATGTTGTAGAGTTTGCACCGATTCTGTTCTCCTTAGCTTCCTTGGTAGCAACGTTCGCTTACTCGACCTTGTCCTCTGACTTGTCGAGCTCCCTTAAGCGAATATGAGCTCTGGAGCAGTCCAACTCTCCAGCTGCTTCGATCATACCTCTGCATGATCAAGTCCCTCCCATGGAACTCACTGGTACTTGCCTTCGAACTTTTCCCTTAGTGGAACACAGCCCCCATATGCTGATGACCAAGGTTTTCGTCCGATGCAAAATTCGATGCACGCACGGAAGACCCGCCTCTGCGGTACCATGGCCTTCACTCCTTGAATCCATAGCCCTTCTTGCCGTCGTGTTGTTCACCAAAGTGGAGCTCCCAGTAGCTCCCGATCATACCTCCATATGATCTCATCCCTTACCGGACTAGGTTGTGTGTATCGCATTGCCACGAACTGTTCCACCACGATCCGCTGCACCATGTCACCTCCTGGTGACATCTCCATTGCATTCTGATCCTTGTGGAATAAACTCGAATTGTATACCCTCCATGTGTGGCCTCTGCCAATACATCGCAGGGTCTCCTCCACCTTCGATTTTGTTCGCTCCTTTGGCAATCGACCTTCATCCACCCACTCCTGGGTCACACCTAGATGAAGCACCGCTCTAGGACAGTCCGTCACCTAGTAGCTCTCGAAGTCCTCCGACTTCACTATAACTTATGCACCATTGTTTGGATCCTGGGCCTCTGCCCCTACCAGCACAATCTCCGCTGCGCACCGCTTCCTTCATAGCAACTCGAATGGCAACACTGTGGCATATTCTTCAAGAGTACCCCCCTCTGCGTCCTCTTGCCCCGTGCTAAGGCCTTCTGAACCCAACTTCGCCTCCGCAAATTGAGTCGCCTTAGTTCCTCCATCAAATGCTTTTCCGAGATAAGGTGCATATGCCCCGAAGCTCCCTTCATCTTTGGCACCATGCAAGATGAGTCCGCTCCGTCAGAATGAAGGACCCATGGAACAACATGATCCTACTATTGCCTCTGCAAGAGTTCATGTCCTTGACCTCTGTCTAAGGAAAGCACTGTGCCTCTGCTCCACGTTCCAACTTCTATGCTGGCTCCCTTCATGCGGCTTGAGTACTTCGCCAAGTTACACCCAAGTTGCTCCGCTCCTCGTTTTTGCATTGAGTCGATGGTGGCCCTCGCGCCCACCATTCCACGGGTCAACCCTCCCTTGAGTCCGATCTCCATATCGACTCTAAATGTGCCTTCATTTAAGTTGCTTCAGGTCGCTCCCCCACTTGATCTCGCAATGCATCCACCAATGCATTCTCTTGAGCGAGATCATGCGGCAACTCCTCGCTGCTTGCTCGGTCCATTGAGCTTCGTGGAGTTGTTGTTCGTGAGGTACTCCTCCTCAACATGTGAAGTCCGCCTCACATGATTCTCCCTCTGGAGTGCCGAGACTTATCCCTCCTGGATAACTATCCCGTTGGAGCAATATCTCTCTTCGTTTCGGAGACCACCATCCCCTTGGACTACTCCGATCTGCTGAACAAACTGTGCATTGTTCTGCCTCCTGCAGACACACTTGCTAGATTGCGCCTCCACGTCAATACAACCACCGCTGCACCCCTCAAGGTCTAGCAACATGCTGAACTCGTTGCACACTTCAGCCTCCTCCGGACGTATCCTTCGCATGCCGAAGAGAAAGTTTCAATGCTCTATGGCGCCGAGTCTCGGTCGCCTTGGGATGGCCACGAACATTCCATCGTCCGCATACAAGCCCATGCATGAGTACCAAATTCTTCGAGTTAGCAATTACCCTCACCTCTGTGAGCTTTGCATAACTCTTTTGGTCGTTGAGCAACTAATTCCACCTTGGATGGTCTCATTCTTGCCAAGCGCCTCACTTGCCTAGAGCAACATCAAGTACAGTTGTCAATGTTGAGCCGTAGCTCAAACTCAGCCATCCCAACCTTTGTGCGCTCCGAATTCTTCCAAGCTTACCTGTTCTCGTGGTGCCTCTTGCGCGAAGGGTTGGCCATTCCCCTGAATGCCAATGTTAGATGCCCGCTCCTCTGAGCGACTCTTTTCCCTACATCTCCATGCCCGTTTTCCCTCAAACGGTCGCGCGTTGCTGACTGCCCTCAACGCAGCCCCGCTAGGTCCCCCACGTTTGCATGTCAAGTGTTTCTATGAGTGCTTGTCCCGCTCTGATACCATAATGTCACGGCCTTAGCTGGTTTTGCCTAAGGCGTGCGGCACCCTCGCGCGTCCGTCCGCAAAGGTCAGCCTCCCCGAAGCCTCCCATTGTCCCTTAGGACCAACAAAAGAGAGAACGGGTTAAAGAGAACGCCTCAATCGGGATCCACAAGCAAACATGTCCGAAAAACACTTCATAGACAATGCAAATTACAAACAGACTTTACAAGCTCTGAATAGTTGCACAACAAAGGGTAAAATGATCCATTACAGACCGAAAAGCTCTCGAACGTGTCCACATGACACAACCTTTATTTACAAGCCTAAAGAGGCCACCAACCCAACTAAAATGGGACTATTAAGCCTTCGGCCGCTCTTTTACATTCTGTACAAGGCATAAACATGCCAAAAGACACGGACATACATAAGCATTATATCAAACACCTTGTTTAGAAGTTTGTCCTTGTTTAGAAGTTTTCTCACTTTTAAGTTCTTTGTGCTTTTGTATGTTAACCAGGGATAAGAGGGGTATTTATAGGCTCCAAATGGATTCAAACTTGGAGCTAAAACTAGTCACATCTCGGGTCTTCCGGGTACTAGCAGTACCACTAGCTGCAGCATTGACACTAGGCGGTACCACCACCTAGTCTGGCGGTACCACCGCTTAGGAGACTATGTTTGGGCGATACCACCACCTAACAGTCTCGGAGATTGAGTCTGGGCGGTACCATCGCCAAGACTGACGGTACCACCGCCTAACATAGTCTCAAAGACTGTGCCACCAATGGTTCCATTTGTCGAGTCATTGTTTGGGCCTTTTACTTGGCCCAACATAGCCCAAACTTGGGCCCAATTGGCCCCTAATTGAGTTGGCTCAATTCCAACCCAATTATACCTAAAACCTACTTTGATCTAGACAATTATTACAAAGCTTGAATCAAATATTGTTTGACAATGTAATTAGTTCATCAACGCTTCGTCCGATTCTTCGGCGTATCGTCCTCTCTTGTGGCCTATTACCAAATTGGTCAATTAACCTTTGCAACTCCGATTTCCTTAGCATAATTTCTACTCTTCTTAGCTCGATGTCCGAACCTATGGCCCGAAGCCTTCTGTCGATATGTCGACCGATCCTCCGGCTCGACGTCCAATCTTCTGATATGTTATACTCCGGCCCAACATGATTCTTCCTGCTTCAAGTGTCTCTCCCTAATCGAAGCTTCTTATGTTACTTAAAACACAGATTAGATTATAAATACTATCAATTGGTTTCATCATCAAAATCAGAGATTCAATAGGCAATACGTCGCAAGAGAGGACAATGCACTGAAATGATCGGACGAAGCACCGAATAAACTAATGACATGCCTGACAACATAGGATTCATGCTTGTAATCGTATGTATCTAGATCGAGTTAGTTAGGTCTAATTGAGTTGGTTTTACGTGTAACCATGCCAACTTGATTAAGAGCCCATTGGGCCTAAATCAGAACTGAATTGGGCCTACTATTCGACCCATTTAGTGTCCTATAGCAGGGTCTGGCAATGGAACTACCTAGACACAGTCTCCCAGATTGTGTCAGGCAATGGTACCGCCAGACTACGCGGTGGTACCACCCAGTGTCAGAAAGTATTAGCAGTGGTACCACGTGTACCCTGAAATCTCAAAGATTCAAATTTTTTGCTTCAATTTTTAAAGTCATTTAGGGTCTATAAATACCCCAATATTTTGTGCTTAAGGTAGCATGAAAAGCAGAACAAAATTTTGTGATTCTAAGGTTGCAATCCTTATTAGAAAGTTGACTTTCCTCCTCCATATACTTAGAGGTTATTTTTAGGGAGAGTGTGAGGGAATACTTATAATAGAGGGGCATAAAGGTTCTCTCCTATTGG
The DNA here is from genome assembly GCF_036884655.1 of Musa acuminata AAA Group. Lineage (NCBI taxonomy): Eukaryota > Viridiplantae > Streptophyta > Magnoliopsida > Zingiberales > Musaceae > Musa > Musa acuminata. The sequence goes on along the minus strand of NC_088335.1, from coordinate 15,644,085 downwards.
AAAGAAGATCGGTAGTAGAAGTCGGTGGCCTCGAGTAAAGAGGAATTGGGAGTGAACATAGGTCGGGATGATCGAACCACTATAAAACTCGATTTGCATTTCTTTCATGCTTTTCATTTATATTGCAAACTAATTTACTTGCTTACTACTTTCACTACGCTTACGAACCTGCACTCTAAGTCAAGCTCATTTCCAATATCGGCTTTTATCGAACGAGATTTTTGAATCGATGTAAAGTTTTATGATAGCACTAATTCACCACCCCCCTCCCGCCCCCCCCCCTTCTTAGTGTCGATTCACAATCTTAACAATCGGTATCAAAGATAGTTTCTCTTTGTTTGTTTATTACCCGAAAGATATGGCTTTTTTCGGCTTTTAAGAGGGTCACTCGATCATTCGTCCTCCTATGTTCAGTGGGACAAACTATACATATTGGAAAACTTGAATGAGAGTTTTTTTACTTTCTATGAATTTTGATTTATAAAACATTGTTAAAAGTAATTTTGAAAAGTCTTTCAAACCAATGAACGAATGGAATGATTTGGAGAAGAAGACTTTTTCTTTAAATGCTAAAGTGATGAATGCTTTGTTTTGTGCTCTAGATAAAAATGAATTTAATCAGGTTTTTATTTACGAAAATACGTATGATATTTGGCACACTCTTGAAATCACACACAAAGGCACTAGTAGACTTAAAGATTCAAAAATTAATCTTTTGATGTATAGTTTTGAATTGTTTCGAATGGAACCAAATGAAACCATTAGAGATATGTACACCCGTTTTACGGATGTCATCAATGATTTGAAAGCACTTGGCAAATATTTTTTGAATTTTGAACTTGTTAATAAAGTTTTATGATTACTTTCTAAAACTTGGGATTCGAAAGTAACTGTAATATAAGAGGCAAAGGATCTAAATAACTTTCCGCTTGAAGAACTTATCGGGTCTTTAATGACCTATGAAATGACGTATATAGAACTTGATGAAATTTAGAACAACCTTCCAAAGAACAGGAAGGATTTGACACTTAGAACAAATGAAGACCACTCGAGCGAAAGCTCGGGTGATAATGACTTTGAACTCCTCACAAGTAAATTTAAAAGGTTCATAAAATAAGAATCAAAAAATAAAAATAAACTTAAAAAGGATAAAACAACTTGCTATGAATGCAATCGATCAGGGCACTTCAAAATCGAATGTCCACACATAAAGAAAAAGTTATAAAAGAAGAAGAAAACACTCAAGGAGATTTGGGACGATTCGAGTGCATCCAAAGATGAGAAGCAAACTAACAAAGAAGAGGTGGCGAATTACACCTTGGTGGCTTTCGACAATGAGATAAGTGACTCAACCAAAACCCTTTTACTTTACTATGAAATCACTTGATGAATTTCATAAGTTCTTTTAAATTAGTATATAAAATGCGGGGGGGGGGGGTGCTTTATGCTTCTTTTTCTAGTGATTTTGAAAAAATGATCATAACAATTACATGTTTTATGATAAAAGAATAAAATATTATATTTAAATCTAATGCTTGTACTCTTAATAAGATTAATCCTATGTATGTTTTAAGAAATAATAATATGTATCTTTATGATTTCTGTATTGCTTTTCGATTTTAAATGATGATGCATGGCTTTTGTATGGAAGACTAGAATATGAAATCAATCACAAAATTTGGAACTAAAAAAACTTTAGCTACTTTTAATCTTATAAGAATTAATCTACGTTACTTTCAATAAATTTTTTGAATAAAAAAAAATAATTTTGATGATGATTTTAGATTTGATAATTTATTTTCATATTTATCCAAACACTTGATTTATTCGATATGAGATGTATCTTATATGAATCACTTTATTCTCGTATGATTTTATCTTATGAGAGAAGATTTATCCAAATGAATCTTGATTCTCAACATTAATGATTTGATATTTATTTTATGTGAATCAAGATCTCTTATTTGATCTTATATGATTTTATTCACTATCTACTAAAGAAATTATCATTTTCAAATTCATGACTTAAGATTTTCCTTACTATTTGATCTCCTAAAATTTCTTTTCGATTATTTAAGAGGATATTTGTTAAAATGAATCATGTCTTTTAATATTCACATGATCTTTGATATTATCTTTCATGACATGATTTTTATTATAAATAATTCCTTTGTATTTATGGTTGTAAACCTTATGTTATGAGTAAAGTATTGATCTAAAGGGAAATGAATTGCACCATTATATAATTCCCCCCTTCTTCTTTCTTGTTTACAATGACAAAAGGAAGAAAAAAATTCGCTAGCATCTCAAGAGATTGATAAATCTATTTATGTCATTTTGAATATCTTGAAAGTGATTTTGATGATTTGATAATTTGATGATTTGAATTTGAATGAGTTATTAATCCAAATCATGATCTTGATTTCTTGAAATTATAACTTTAAATTTTTTTTATATGAATCAAGATCACTTACTATGATTCTTCTTTTCACTATTTGATTTATCCAAATGGATCATAATTTTTCTCTTGATTTTTTTATTCACAACTTGAAAGTTATTTTAGTACTCCCTTGTATTCATGAAGTGTATATCTCATCACCAAATTAATTTTTATTGATATTCTTCATGATTTGATAATTAATGTAAAGGGAAATAAACTATAATATTGTATTCTTCCCTTCTTTTTAATAATAACAAAGGGGGAGAAAGTAGTGCTAGCTTACACATTTTAAGGAGAAAATTTGCTAGCTTGCACATTTCAAAGAGAAGAAAACTTGCTAGCTTGCATATTCTAAAATGATGTAAAATTTGCTAGCTTGCTTATTATAAAATGATGTAAAATTTGCTAACTTGCATGATGTAAAACTTGCTAAATTTGCTAGCTTGCTCATCTCAAAAGAGAAGCAAAGTTTACTAGCTTACAAATTTCAAAAAGATGTAAAAACATGCTATCTTGCACATCTCAAAAGATGCAAAAATTTTGCTTACTTTCATATGTGAAAAACTTGCTAGCATATTCAAAACTTACTATTTTACTAGCTTACATATCTAAAAACTTATTAGTTGTACTTCTCCTTTTTGTTGATGATAAAAGGGGAGAAGGTATAATAATAATCATGCATATTATGCCTAAAATGATGATTTAAAATTATATATGATGATTTAGAATTATATATGTAATGATGATTTTAAAAATATACATGATAAATTGGTATTATGCATGCAATACTCATGATTTTATGATGCATGCAATGATGTGATTAACTGGTTCTTTCAATATTCATGATACATGTAACGATGAAATGGTCATGATTTTTTGAATTCAAAGTTTCTATCAATATGGCATATTGATAGGGGGAGTTTAGTTTAAACTCCATCAACAATTAGTTGTCATCATCGAAAAGGAGGAGATTGTTGAATCTCATATTTTGATGATGAAATCAATTGATGAGTTTACGATCTAATATGTGTTTTGAGTGACGCAAGACTAACTTCGATCAAAAAAGCCAAATTGATTAAAGCAGGAGGAATCAGACATTGGGTCAGAGTGGAACATGTCAGAAGATTGGATGTCAAGTCGGAGGATCGGTCGATGTATCGGCAGAAGGCTTCGTACCATGAGTTCGGGCATCGGGCCAGAATGATCGGACATTATGCTAAGGAGATCAGATGTTACAGAGGTCAACATGTCGATTGGCCAATACACTGCAAGAGAGGATGATCCGCTTAAAGGATTGAATGAAAAGTCGAATGAACCAATGACATGCCAGCCAATATAGGATTCATGCTTGCAATCGTGTATATCTAGATCTAGTTAGTTAGGTCTAATTGAGTTAGTTTTAAGTGTAATCATGTCAACTTGATTAGGGACCAATTAGGCCTGAATTAGGGCCCAATTGGGCCTGAATTAGGGCTGAATTGGATCTATTGTTTGCTCATTCAGTGTCCTATAGTAGGATCTAGTGGTAGTACCGCCCAGACACATTCTTCAAGACTATGTCAAACGGTGGTACCGCTAGACTGGGTGATGGTACCATCCAGAAACAGTCTCCCAGACTATGTCAGGCGGTGGTATCGCCTAGTGTTAGAAAGTACTGGCAATGGTACCGTCGGTACCTTGAAATCCCGGGGATTCAAATTTTTTGCTCCAATTTTTGAAGGCATTTAGGGTTTATAAATACCCCAATCTTTTCTGCTTGAGGTAGCACAAAAAAAAACTTTGTGATTCTAAGGTTGCAATCCTTGTTAGAAAGTTGAGTTCCCTCCTCCATATACTTAAATGTTGTTCTAAGGGAGAGTGGGAGGGGAATACTTATAATAGAGGGGTGTAAAGATTTTCTCCTAAACCTATGAAAAGGAGAAAGAGTTATAAGGGTAGTTGATCTTTGCCCATTGGAAAGAAGATCGATAGTGGAAGCCAATGGCCTCGAGTGAAGATGAATCGGGAGTGAATATAAGTCGAGACGACCGAACTACTATAAAACTCAGTTTGTATTTATTTCATACTTTTCATTTATATTGTAAACTGATTTACTTGCTTATTACTTTCACTACGCTTATAAACGTGTACTCTAAGTTAAGCTCATTTTCGACGAAATTTTTGAATCGACATAAAGTTTTACGATAGCACTGATTCACGCGCCCCCCCCCCGTCTTAGTATCGATTCACGATCTTAACATTAGATTCTTCTTTCTCGATAACTCTTCAAGTGATTGAATTAGATATTTTCTATTTCCTCTTTGAAGATTTTTTATTGTTTACTCAACATATCTTCTAAAGGCTTGTCATATCACATAAAACTATTAGTATCAAACCCATAATAATTGTATTGAGAAAAGAGTACAAATATCATTTTTAGAAAAGTGTTTATACACGTTTCAAGCCTAAATATTTTTCCTATAGTGTTCTTCATCTTGTGTTTGTACAAATATCATTTTTCCTATAGTGTTTATACACATTTCAAGCCTAAATATCATTTTCATCCTGTATTTTCCAATACCATTGAGAAAGAGAGGAGAACTCAAAATGAAAGAGCTCCCAAGATCAACAATTGAAGAACATACCAAAAATTTGATATAATATTAACATGGTTCAATACTTCCTACTTGAATCTATTGAGAAAATTAAAATTTTTACTACCGAACACAAGACCTTTGAGTTATTCTTACTTTGCCATAATCCCCTACCACCCTCTTATATAAACCTAAAGAGTATATATATATATATATACATAAATACATACATATATATATATGTATGTATATATATATATATATGTATGTATGTATATATATATATGTATGTACATATATATATATATATATATGTACATACATATATATATATATATATATGTACATACATATATATATATATATATATATATATATATATATATATATATATATATATATATATATATATATTTTCACATCCTCTTTAATATGTAAAGAGCACCCCTCTCAGGACACCCCCAAACTGCGGAGCATCGAAGGCATTTCTGTTTAGTTTTATAAAAAAAATTTAAAACTATATAAGATATTTATAAAATAATCAAACTCTAGTCGTCAAAATTTTCTACTCCACCGGCACTCCAGAGTTCTTCCTCAATTCCAAACTAGTTGTGAATCCCCAATATTTAGCAGGCCGGCTGGAACGGCAGCGTTGTGACTGCACAATCGACGATGGACCAGAGAGGCCATTTCTAACGCAGGAAGGACTGGTCGTTCCAATTTGGGCAAGGATGTTATTGCTCCAGCTCTCCTGAGCGTCAAAAGAATCTTGAAATGGAATCCTCAACGATATGGTTGTTCTTTAGCATAGCGATGTACTATATGGTCTTCGTAATGATCCTTATTGAGAGCAACCATCCACGGACGATCATGTTAACCAGATATGAATTATTATTATTTTATTATTATTATTATTATTATTATTATTATTATTATTATTATTATTATTATTGTTGTTGTTGTTGTTGTTATTATTATTATTATTATTATTATTTTATTTTTTATTTTTATTTTTATTATCTGCTATATATTGAATAGATGGCACCGGCAACTTCTGCTAAAATGATCAAAGTGTATATACATTTTAAGATTCAGGAACCGGAAAACATTGACCACCTGCTCTTCCATCTAATGCCATAAGTTACAGTAGACATGTTCTCTAAAATTTCACTGATACATTGCTTCCTGACAAGTCATGAAATCATAAACAGGACATTTCAGTGGCAATTTCACACCTGGAGAGTAGAGATATCGTTCTATAGCTTGCACCTGAACTGCTATCCCTGCAGGGACTGAGCAAATGTGGATATGAAACCAACCATCTGAGTATCAAAAGCAGGCCCCTCCATCTGAAAATGACCAACTCCTTCGATCAGGTGGATATCAACTTTGCCAGCAGCAGATTTAAGCTTATTTTGAAGCTGCTTTACGCTTGTGAACCCATCTTTTGTTCCCATGATAAATAGCTTCGGTTTCTCCGACTTCAGGATCGCTTCATGATGCCTCCCGAAAAGGATGGAAGCCATCAACCCAAAAGGATAGCCTATACTCACATAACCAACAACTTGGTCTATTTTATCTACGGCTGAGCCAGCAACTGGGGCACCTGTCATAAGTTCTCAATGTAAAGAGACTCCAGACTACTATTGTGATTCTCAAGAAGGTTAATGCATGAAACAGTCAAGAACGAAAGTTAATAATGTCACTCAAAGTGCTTAAGTGAAACAGACAGAACAGAGGCTTGCTGGTAAAAAGCATGACCGAGTTATTAATACACTAGTTGTAAATGAATGCTTGGGGAAGACACAGACGATAGAACTGCACACGAAATTCACCTTAAAAATTCCTGATACTGATCTGATATTCTACGGTGTTTATTCTGCTCAGTATCATATGCCAAACTAGGGTCCGAATGTAGGACCGAAAATAATTGAAGTATCTATTGGTAATACATCCAATTGTTTTCTGCAGTTATAACCAAGAACTTATTAATTAAACCAAAATAATTTGCCAGCCATTCATCAAAAACTATGTTTATTGAAAATTTTGTTTTCATTTATGAAATAGGAAGCAGAAAAATAAAAAAAAAGCTTAAATAGTAGTTCTCCTTCACAAGGATGGTGTTACTTTCATGCAAGTCCAACCAATACCAGCTGGTGCTAATAAACCTCTGCTTTAAAGTGCCATTGGACTTGACACTCAAGGACTGAAGGCCATGTAATTCATGTAACAGTAGCCTTTGTACTGCCAACCCCCTCCCCATTCCCTTCTTTACTTCCCAGAGATCAATATTTTCTAATGGGACACAGAAAATGTGCAATTTTCTAATGGCAAGTAAGTTGTTCCATTTTGTGCATGCTTAAATCAGATGCTACAATGAAACTATCTTATGATCTCTCATAGCAATCTGCCTCACCATTATGGGACACAAGTTGGAATATCAGAACTCCTTGCTAGTTGCAATTTTTGTAAATGACCAGTGCTTTCTGATAAGCCTAGTCTAAATTCATATTTCATTGAAATAACTTCAGCCACAAGGAATGCATTTTTCAAATTATGCAGTACATAATTCCCCTTGCAGTCTATATAAACATTAGCATGTACTACATCACAGAACATTTCTCACACAAAATTTTCTGTATTGTAACTTCAATTCTCAATGGGGATCCCAATCATCCACTAATTTTAGTCCCTAACTTACACGAAACAACATAAACAACTGTGATTCTTCCACCAAGGAGTAAAACCAGTAAAAACATCATGTGGTACCACATCTCGACAAGTATTATTTTGATTCAGCATCTGGCTCATCCTCAACACCAGAAGTAAAAAGAAGGAATAATGATTTGTATCATTTGACCAGTCAATTTAGATGAAATTGAATTCTGTCAGTAAGATTAAAGCAAAAAAAAAAAAGGCTATATTGTTCGCCTATTATGTTACATAGAGATTGCATTTTAAGTTCTCAAACATAGCGAACTTAACAGTAGCCTAGTTGACTCTCATCTCCAAGACTAATGCAGACCACAGAATTGATTGTCAATTCAGTGTGACAGTATCCCTTAATTCACTCATCACTCTCATGAGATTAACAGATACACATGGAACTAACTCAATTTCCCATGCACTCTGAATTTGAGGCTTTTTATGGTAGAGCCAAGAAAAATAAATTTGTTGGAACAATGAAAAGTGTCCATCGATGTCAATCATATAAACCATTTCATTTCATGAATACTTCTTTTGCTACATAAAGAACAAACCCAATTCAATGCCTATCAAGTACAAAAAGATGAATCTAGCGCATGAGACTTCTACCAATGCTGGGTCTGGAAAGGATATATGTATCCAGCCTTACCCCCACACCCCCACATATAGAAAGGATGTTTCTGTGACAAACCTTTGTATGCAACCTATCGGTAGTCTCTAACAAGGTCTGCCGTACCAAAACATACCGCCCGCTACCGGGCGGTACGCCCTAAAAACCCCTGTATCGGGCGATACGAGGTAAAATTGGGCGGTAACGGTCGAAATTTCGACCGTTACCGCCCGGCACCACTCGGTACCACTCGGTAACGGTCGATTTCGACCGTTACCGTCCGACACCACTCGGTAACGGTCAAAATCGACCGTTACCACACAGTAGCAGTGCTACAGTGTTCCAACGGTCAAATTGACAGTTGGAGCTTTTTCTCCTCCTATTTAAACCATTCTTCTCTCCCCTATTTCATTATACTCTCTTAAACTCTCTCTCAAACTTTCTTTTTCTCTCCTAAACTCTATAAAACAACGATTTGTGAATTCAATCGAGGCTAATTTGGGAAGATTAAGAGGAAAAACTTTCTAATCAAGAGATATGTATTCGTTTTTTTTAATTAGAGAGTAATTAAGACTATCCTAACTTTTCTAATCAAGAGGTATGTATTCGTTTTCTAATCAAGAAGTATGTATTTGTAACTTGACAACACTATCCTAACCTTTTTTTATCTAATTTTCAGATATTTTGGAGGGATAAATCGAAAAAATCAGGTGTACCGCTCGGTACACCTCGGTATACCGGTCTGTCACGGACAAACTTTTAAACAAGGTGTTTGATGTAATGCTCATGTATGTCCGTGTCTTTTGGCATGTTCATGCCTTGTACAGCATGTAGAGGGGCGACCGAAGGCATAATAGTCCCATTTTAGTTGGGTTGGTGGCCTCTTTAGGCTTATAAATAAAGGTTGTGTCATGTGGACACGTGCGAGAGATTTTCGATCTGTAATGGACCATTTTACCCTTTGTTATGCCACTGTTCAAAGCTTGTAAAGTCTGTTTGTAATTTGCATTGTCTATGAAGTATTTTCCGGAGATATTTGCTTGTGGATCCCGATTGAGGCGTTCTCTCTAACCCGTTCTCTCTTTTGTTGGTCCCAAGGGACAATGGGAGGCTTCGGGGAGACTGACCTTTGCGGACGGACACGCAAGGGTGCCGCACGACTTAGGCAAATCCAGCTAAGTCCGTGACAGATGGTATCAGAGCGGGACAAGCACTCATAGAAACACTTAGCATGCAAATGTGGGGGACCTAGCGGGGCTGCGTTGAGGGCAGTCAACACACGCGCGATCGTTTGGGGGAAAACGGGTATGGAGATGTAAGGAAAAGGAGTCGCTCGGAGAAGCGGGCATCTAACATTGGCATTCAGAGGAATGGCCAACCCTTCGCATAAGAGGCACCACGAGAACAGGCAAGCTTGAAAGAATTTGGAGCGCACAAAGATTGAGATGGCTGAGTTTGAACTACGGCTCAACGTTGGCAACTATACTTGATGGTGCTAAAGCCAAGCGAGGCGCTTGGTAAAGGATGAGACCATGCAAGGTGGAATGAGTTGCTCAACGACCAAAAGAGTTATGCAAAGCTTACAGAGGTGAGGGGAATTGCTAACTCGAAAAATTTGGTACTCATGCATGGGCTTGTATGCGGACGATGGAATGTTCGTGGCCATCCCAAGGCGACCGAAACTCGGCGCCATGGAGCATTGAAACTTTCTCTTCGGCATGTGAAGGATACGTCCGTAGGAGGCTGAAGTGTGCAACGAGTTCAGCATGTTGCTAGGCCTTGAGGGGTGCAGCGGGGACTGTATTGACGGGGAGTCGCAATCTAGCAAGTGCGTTTGCAGGAGGCAGAACAATGCACAGTTTGTTCAGCAGATCGGAGTAGTCCAAGGGGATGGTGGTCTCCGAAACGAAGAGAGATGTTGCTCCAACGAGATAGTTATCCAGGAGGGATAAGTCCCGGCTCTCCAGAGGGAGAATCATGTGAGACGGACCTCACATGTTGAGGAAGAGTACCTCAACAAACAACAACTCCACGAAGCTCGATGGACTGAGCAAGCGGCGAGGAGTCGTCGTATGATCTCGCTTGAGAGAATGCATTGGTGGATGCATTGCGAGATCAAGTAGGGGAGCGACCCAAAGCAACTTAAATGAAGGCACACTTGGAGTCGATATGGAGATCGGACTCAAGGGAGGGCTGACCCGTGGAATGGTGGGCACGAGGGCCACCATCGACTCAATGCAAAAACGAGGAGCGGAGCAACTTGGGTGTAACTTGGCGAAGTACCCAAGCCGCATGAAGGGAGCCATCATAGAAGTTGGAACATGGAGCAGAGGCGCAATGCTTTCCTTAGACAGAGGTCAAGGACATGAACTCTTGCAAAGGCAAGAGTAGGATCATGTTGTTCCATGGGTCATTCATTCTATCAGAGAGGACTCATCTTGCATGGTGCTAAAGATGAAGGGAGCTTCTGGGCACATGCACCTTATCTCGGAGGAGCATTTGATGGAGGAACTAAGGCGACTCAATTTGCGGAGGCTAAGTTGGGTTCAGAAGGCCTTAGCACGGGGCAAGAGGACGCAGAGGCGTGTACTCTTGAAGAATATGCCACAGTGTTGTCATTCAAGTTGCCATGAAGGAAGCGGTGCGCAGCGGAGATTGTGCTAGTAGGGGCAGAGGCCCAGGATCCAGACAATGGTGCACAAATTACAGTGAAGTCGGTGGACTTCGGGAGCTACTAGGCGACGGACTGTCCTAGAGCGGTGCTTCATCTAGGTGTGACCCAAGAGTGGGTAGATGAAGGTCGATTGCCAAAGGAGCGAACAAAATCGAAGGTGGAAGAGACCCTACGATGTATTGGCAGAGGCCACACATGGAGGGTTCACAATTCGAGTTTATTCCACAAGGATCAGAATGCAATGGAGATGTCACCAGGAGGCGACATGGTGCAGCGGATCGTGATGGAATAGTTCGTGGCAATGCGATACACACGACTTTGTCCCGGGAGGGACTAGATCATATGGAGGTATGATCGGGAGCTACTGGAAGCTCCACTTCAGTGAACAACACGACGGCGGAGGGACTTGATCATGCAGAGGTATGATCGAGTTTATTCCACAAGGATCAGAATGCAATGGAGATGTCACCAGGAGGCGACATGGTGCAGCGGATCGTGGTGGAATAGTTCGTGGCAATGCGATACACACGACTTTGTCCCGGGAGGGACTAGATCATATGGAGGTATGATCGGGAGCTACTGGAAGCTCCACTTCGGTGAACAACACGACGGCAAGAAGGGCTATGGATTCTAGGAGTGAAGGCCATGGTACCGCAGAGGCGGGTCTTCCGTGCGTGCATCGAATTGTGCATCGGATGAAAACCTTGGTCATCAGCATATGGGGGCTGGGTTCCACCAAGGGAAAAGTTCGAATGCAAGTACTAGTGAATTCCATGGGAGGGACTTGATCATGCAGAGGTATGATCGAAACAACTGGAGAGTTGGACTGCTCCAGAGCTCATATTCGCTTAAGGGAGCCCGGCAAGTCAGAGGACAAGGTCGAGTAAGCGAACGTTGCTACCAAGGAAGCTAAGGAGAACAGAATCGGTGCAAACCCTACAACGTGATGGCAAAGGCCATGCATGGGAGTTGCAGTCTGTCTTTCCATCGACCAAACAGACTGCTTGGAGAACACAGAGGTGTTGAAGCAGGGGGTCGAAAGGAGCGAGGAAGCGACGACGAGTCCAGAGGGACTTAGCTACCCAAAATCAAGCAATCAGTTAGAATGGAGGTGGACTCGGAGGAGTGTCATGGTGGCATATCTACTGATTGTGAAGAAAAGGGATGTAGATGCGAGGCGACGGATAGTAGTGCCATGGGCATGGCAACGCCATGGTACCGTAGAGGCGGGACTTCCGTGAAAGTCATTGATCCCTTGCTCTCATGGAGGGAGAGCGCTTGGTCGTGAAAGGGGCCGAGAAGGTGGAGCATGCAGAGGCAATTTCCAAGTACCGGGACAAGGCTGAAGGGCAAAGGCCGAGGAACTTTGTAAGACCGGTGTCAATGTGCTTCTCATCAAGATAGCCGAAAGTGAAGGACTTCGGGTCATGCAAGAGTGCATAACCAAGGAACGAAGCAGGCAGTACGCAGTGCTGTACGTTTGCTACTTAGTGGAGTAGGCGGCAGGGTTGATGGAGAAGACGGTACAATCCCAGAGGCGACCAAACCTATGAGAGAATTACTCCAAGTTGGGGTAAAAACTTCCTGCATTCCAGAAGTTCGATGGCATTGAGAAAGTGAATCACAGTAACTAACTCAACGCAAGGAGTGCAAACACTTCAAGTGCTTCAGAAGTGTGAGCAAAGAGCAGGCGAAGGCTAGTAACCAGCTCGATGCATGAAGTACAACCTCGAGGAGGCGAGCGAAGTTAAGTAACCTTTGCCTTCTCAACTCTTAAGAGAATGGGCGAAACCGAGTACCCCAATTCTCTTATCTATCCAGCAGAGGAGCTCTGCACAAGTTCAAAGACCCTTCGAAGATAATGGAAGACAATAGTTGTCAAATCCTCACCAACGGTGATCAGTGCTACTGAGAGTAGATTGTCCGCTTCATTTCCCAATGAAATGCCAATCGAAAGCGGAAGTGATGCGAACCTACTTGGATGTGACAACTAAGTGAAAGAAGAGTCAATGAGCAAATTTTATGGAGGAAGGACCCAAAACTTCAGAAGTTTGTGAGACGATGCTTGTTAAAGCTCCAACAAGCATCCACCCAGTTCAAGCAGCATGAGGAATTTGAGAGACTGGCGCAGTAAGGATGGTCTTTTCCTTCATCTGAGGGATCCGCAGGAATCAATAAGGATCAACACAACTCAGCCAACCCCACACCAGAGTCAGAGTCATTGGTGAGTTGAAGCAGCATGGCGGATCGAAGGTTCGACTACTCAAAAACAACAGCGGAGAGCAGCTAGGAGCCAAGAGGCGCATTGTAGCTGGAGCAGAAGATTAAAGACTCAGCAAAGGCGAGGAGTTGCAGTGTCGACAAAGGCTTCAACGAGGACGTCGAAGGAATAAGTGGGGGAGAATGTCACGGACAAACTTTTAAACAAGGTGTTTGATGTAATGCTCATGTATGTCCGTGTCTTTTGGCATGTTCATGCCTTGTATAGCATGTAGAGGGGCGGCCGAAGGCATAATAGTCCCATTTTAGTTGGGTTGATGGCCTCTTTAGGCTTGTAAATAAAGGTTGTGTCATGTGGACACGTGCGAGAGATTTTCGGTCTGTAATAGACCATTTTACCCTTTGTTGTGCCACTGTTCAGAGCTTGTAAAGTCTATTTGTAATTTGCATTGTCTATGAAGTGTTTTCCAGAGATGTTTGCTTATGGATCCCGATTGAGGCGTTCTCTCTAACCCGTTCTCTCTTTTGTTGGTCCTAAGGGACAATGGGAGGCTTCGGGGAGGCTGACCTTTGCGGACGGACACGCAAGGGTGCCGCACGACTTAGGCAAATCCAGCTAAGTCCGTGACAGGTCGGTACACCCATACCGTACCGTATCGAGCCCGGGTCGAAATGTTTTTTGGAGATATTTGCTTATGGATCCCGATTGAAGCGTTCTCTCTAACCCGTTCTCTCTTTTGTTGGTCCTAAGGGACAATGGGAGGCTTCGGGAAGGCTGACCTTTGCGGACGGACACGCAAGGGTGCCGCACGACTTAGGCAAATCCAGCTAAGTCCATGACAGGTCGGTACACCCATACCGTACCGTACCGAGCCCGGGTCGAAACTCCGGTACGGTACAGTACGGCGGACCTTGGTCTCTAATATTGTATAAACTTAAAGTAAACTTTTCTTGTTTCTGTAACCTGAACCTTAAGCACATAACATTTGAACTATTTTTCAAACAATTGCTAATCACCATTATTATTCATTAAAAAAAAAGAACTAAAATTGGCAAAACAGGCATCAGCTAAGGTGCCAAGTCGGAAATGTACCTATATGAAGTACTATAAATAATTGACAACAATATGTTGGGATGATCACAAGCATTACTAGCAGAAGCAGATAGAAACAAATCTTCAGTCTAGAACCCTATTACGGGTTCTGCATCACATTTCCCTTTCCTCTATTCCTACTCTTGCCTGGTTTTCCCTTGTTTGATACTCTGAACACCTTAAGTGCAAATATATCGTAAAGATAGCCCCTCATGTTGTTGTTTTCTACCGAAGTATTCGTCAAAAGGACCTCTTTTTCATTTGGATCTCTTTTTTTCGAGCCCATCCTTGTATTGTACATAAACCAGGGGATTATTGCAGACAATTAATTAGTGAGTCTTTTCTCATATCAATTCAACTTGAACCACTTAGAATGTAATGTTTGCCAACAACTGAAGTTCAAGAGGATTGCTATTCGGCTATGCAAACTTAAATATAAGATTATTCACAGATAAAGCAGAATAAATAGACGAAGAAAATCTTTTTCACATCAAATTTGAAACTTTTTTCCATTTCAAAATTTGATTTTCTGATCATTGTATACTATAATGAAAATTGAAGACCAACGGAGCTACTAGAGTGTTCTGATGGGATTTATAGATACTCTAAAAGCATCAAGAAGTATTTTGCAAAAGCATCAGATATATAAATTGTAGATTGGATAATCTTTCTAAGTATCATGGCCTACAAATCTCCTATTTGTCTTTTCTAATTTGGTCAAAGATCTTAATATATCTACACTTTTTGAGTGAATGATTGACTGATTTGCTAGTAGAAGTTCAAGGTTTATCCTGTGAAGAAAATCATAAAATTTCTAGTTGATCATTGGAAAACAAACTAACATGATCAACTCTTGCAAACTCAATCAGAAATCTGTTTTTGACTCATAAGACAATCATGATATGGCACAAAGGCCTTTATTATTATTATATTTTCTTTTGCAACGGATATTTTTTTTTATTCCTAATCTAACAAAACCTCCGTATCCTAAAATGATACTTTTGGGAGCCCTGAGATCCACCTTATCATCGTCCAGGAAGATAAACATCCACGCATTTCGTCGGATCCAACATCAATTACCAAAAGCATTCTAGCAAGTAATCGAGTTGGCACCAATAATGCCCACTGTACAAAATTCAGACTATCTTTCCCCTGGCGAAGTAGTCCGCAGGGGAGCAACAAAATCTAATGAAGCAGAAGAAACAATTTTCGGCATCGTCGAAAGAAGAGGTACCACCGATCTATCGATCCACCAAAATAAGTAAAAAAGAACGCGGTCGAGAACGATAGTTGAGGGTTATTACCTGCGGAGGAGCCGACCAAGACGATGCCGCGAGGGGAGAGGGTATCGGAGACCCACTTGCAGACGGCGATGACGTCCTGGATCTCAGCGGAGCCGAAGAGAGATGCCCGGCCGGAGGAGCGGCCAGCGCCCCTCATGTCGAAGGTGACGGCCCGGTATCCCCTTTCGGCGAGCCCGGTGGCGATCCCCCGGAGGAGGCCCTGGAAGCCTCCAAGGACGGTGTAGGGGTGCACGAGGACGACGACGAGGTCGCTGATGGGGGAGTCCGACGGCTTAAAGAGCCGCGTGTGCAGCGTGACGCCGTCGCTGGTCTCGACCGTCACCGACTCCATCCCACCACCACTGCTTCAGCAGGAGAGAGAGGTCTTTTTCCTCCCGCTGTGGACTTTTATTATTAGAAGAAGGTAACGTGGTTATGAGGAACGGCAAGTGGTTGGGTTTTTAGGTGAAAGGGAGAAAGAGGAACCACAAAATGAAACACCCATCAAACAATCACAGCGTTCACGATGCTCACATACATACCTATGACGGCCTCTTAAAAAGAGCCAATCGGAGAATATGATTCATTTGGCCAGCAGATATTATCCGCAGCAGTCGACGTGTGATTATATTTTAGCATCTAAGTTGAATCAAATGGGAAATAGATCAAAGCGATTCATCTCATAATGGATCATGTTGAAAAGAATAAAAACACTATGTGAGCCTTCCGAGCGGGCCCTGATCTAGATGATGATTTAGACATGGTCTACATAGGCATTTAGAAAAAAAGATGATAATTCAGCAAATACAACGCAACAGCAGCAGAAGCTGAATCACCTTAGTAAGGATACAGATACGAATCAGCTGAGCCTGTCCGAACGAGGCACCCACGGCAAAGGGACACTTACCTCACCTCCGACGAAACGAGGTCGGCGAGCGACGACTGTCGTACATAATTCTACAACACTGAGGGCGCTCCTCCTAACTCACCTCCGCCCTCGCTTCCTCGGAGCCGACGCCGATGTCCTCGAAGTGGCCTCCGCCGCTTCCCTCGCCCTCTTGGCCGGAGGGGGAGGCGGAGCCGCCGCCCTCTTCGGCGGCCTTCCCACGCTCCTCTTCGCAGAACCGCCGCTCGTCTCCGCCGCCCTCTTCCTGGGACCGCCTCTACCGCCGGTCCCTCGACGGGGCCTCTGGTCCTTCCGGTCGTCGCCTTTTGCGTCCTTCTGCTCCATCCCCTTTGCATTGCCGCCTCCGGAGGATGAGGAAGTCTTCAGCATTTCCATCAGCTTCCCGTTGGAGCTTCGCTTCATCCGGTTCAAGAAGCTGGTCGCACTTTGCTTTTTCGCCGAAGAAGCTGGGGCAGTGGCAGTGCCAGTGCCCGCGCCACCACCGCCGCAGTTCTTCTTATCCGGTTTAACCGCCTCCTCGACAGTGGGCACATTCTCCAGAGATTTGGACTTCAGGGTCGGAGCGGGAGCAAGGTTGGGCTTCTTGGCGGCCGGACTTCCTCCCCCGTTGCCACCGCGAACCTTATTGGTCCGCAAGCCTCTCGTCGTCCCAGGGGGCCCGGTCTTTTCATTCGTAGTCTTTGTCTGAAGGCTCTTCTCCTCGTTGTCCAATTCCTTCCTCCCAGGATCGGCCTTCTCGTCCCTCTCTTCCTTGACTACTGCCACAGCTGGCTTGTTCGAGATGGAGCTTCGCTTGCGGCACACGATCGACGGCGTCGGGGACATTGGTTTCTCGAGGAGGGCAACGGCGAGATCAGGTTCCAGCTTGGGCTTCGAGGCGGTGGGTTCAGACTGAGGAGCAGACGGCGGGGGAGGCGGCAGCGTCGGTTCCTTCGGTCTACGGAAGACGGACGCCATCTCCTTGACCAATAGCCGGCGAAGACTGAAGGCAGCGACAGCCTCGGGGGAGCCTTTGGCGTAGAAGACGACGGCGTTGGTGCAGAGGAGCAGCATGTCCCGGGCGAACTCAACTGTCGCATACGAGCAACCCGATTCCACTCGATCCAGCTTGGCCCGCACCATCTCCAGGTCCACGTGGTGCCGTATGAGGCTCCGATATCTAACGCAATCCTGGAATTTACATCATGTAACCGATTACATTACTTCAAATATTATTTTGACACAAGCAATGAAGCAAATGCTTAGATAAAAAGGCACAGAGATACGTCTTATATTTATAATCATTTTCGGAGAGATTAGTCAAAATTCACAATTTACGGGATGTACGAGGACCGTTCATTCGGTACTCGAACGAATTATCTGGACATGTCAGTCTCGGCGTCAAAGGCCTTTAAGAGTAGTGCAAGATTTTTAATCATATCCTGCCGAGTAGGCAGGAGATGAAATGTTTACCCCATGCATATGATCTGTAAAGACGACCAATAAGTAAGTAGCGTGGATAAAAAGCCACACAACCATAATAGGACTAACTATATATTATCTTTTATATTTAAATTCTATTAATATTATAATTTTATATTTAAAAAATTTATATTAAAATTTTTATAATTTTAAAGATAAAATAAATATTCTCATTTATCACCGTCAATCACATTGATAAAAAAATATAATACATGATATCAATCGATACGAAAATAATAAACAAAAAAGATAATTTTAACATTCTTTTCGTTTCCAATGATTTTATTGATAAAAAATAATTTCAACATCCCAGGAAAGAGATATTAAAATTTACAATGTTTTTTTGTCAATATAGTTAACGACATTAAAACAAATAAAGTTATTTATTTTATTTTTAATATTATAGAAATCCCAATATATTTTTTTAGGTACATTAAACCACGATACAAATAGGATTCAAATATAAAGAATAATATATAATTAACCAACCATAATCTGATCTTATTTATGTTCCTAAATGAGATTGTAGATAACAAGCAAGTTAATTCATAGTCAAGTCAATCAACTCGATAATATTATATATAATCCTAATAATAATGATAATGAAATAAGCAAACATCATATTTGAAATTCATATATCGAGATCCGACACTACTGATTTTATTTATTTTACTCATATTAGCATCTTTCAATTGAATTGTTTTTGTTACTTATCAGGTAAAAAATTCGCCCAACCCGCTGTCTCATTTCACGGTTACAATGACCACAGAAAGAAAACTGTTCTGTTTTACATGTGTGCAATTTTAGACTTCAATCCAAGTACTGTCTTCATTCTACCCCCAAACTTCCAAGAGAAGTTGCGCATGTGAGAATAAGTATACCCTTTTTTCTCGCGATTAAATGGCCTACCCACGACAAACAAGATATTAGCTTTGGGAGCATCACCACCGTCGGATCGTATATTCGTGAATTCCTAAGCAAATGCACCTTTTCCACACCACATGCACCCAACAGCCAATCAGACGGCGTAAAAGCGAACGAACACGCATCTCCTCGCATGTGCGAGTACGGCCATATATAATCCGACGGTTCAGAATCCCAACCGCAATATCTCACGATATTCCTCAATTTCTCACCGCCTTTGAGTTCCGTCGCCCGTGCCAAACTTGAGTCCTTATATTAGCAGGTAGATGATGCATGTGTACATGTGCAATATTAAAACCTTATTCTTTAATATATCACGAGAAATTAAAATTGGAGAGAAGAGAAGAGAAACCTGACTCTCGAGCCGGCGCTCGAAGACGGACCCGTATTTGTCCGACCGGATAATCTGGAGCAAGGAAACTAACGGCAGCGATTCCGCGGCCGCCCGCTTGTTCAGAATCGACGCGTCCTCCGCCTCCGGCTCCTCCCCACCCCCGTCAGGCATCACCTTCTTCCGTCGCCTCCGCGAGAGGCTCGCCGAGCTTTGCACGTCGCTGCTCTCCTCCCCTTCCCCGCCGCCGCCCTTCGACTCGGCGATGGACTCGCCCGACTCGCCCATCGCATGCGACCGGGCAGCCGCTTCCGCCGCGGGGCTCCCCGTGCTGCCGTTGTAAGATCCCTCATCCATCTTCTCGTTTCCCCCAGTGGAAGGATCAGCGGCCTCCTTCTCTGTTTCCCAAAGGTCCTCGCCGGATTTCTGCTTCGGATCGGTCGAGTTGGACTGCTCGCACGAGGGACCAGAGGCACCGCCAGATGAGATCGGGTCTCCAGCAAGGCTTCCCGGCGTAGATTTCGGCGCTCCGCCTTCCTCCTTCGCGTCCCTATCCGGTTTTCCCTCGCCGGATTCCCCATCCCGGAGGCTTCGTTCGCGATCCTCTTGAAGCCTCTTGACTTTCAATTGCAAAGATCTAAATACATGTATTTCAAAAAGAACATCATTAAGTACATCCACGGGATAACGCTTACGGCCGTCTGATCCTTATCCCACAGCTCAGAGAAATAACAAGAGAGGGAGAAGAAAAAATAATACTGAAAGGACTAGGAGAGAAATCTGATGGTAGGATTACCCGATCGATAGATCACAACGCTCGAGCTCACGGCGGAGCTCGGCGACACGGAGCTTACGGAGCTCCTCGAGCCAGGGGACGTCTGCCGGCGGATCAGGATCGGCGTCGCTGCCGTCGTTGTCTCCGCCGGCGCCGAAGCGGCGCTGGAGGTCACGGAAGCGCTGGCGGCAGCCCTGGGGGGTGACGTGGTGGGAGGCGGTGGTGCGGGACTGGATCTCCATGGAGACGGAGTCCCAGCGCCGGGTGCCATGGCGGTTGACGGCGCAGGCGAGGAGCAGCTCCTCCCACGTCCCCCATACATCCCTTTCGTCCGGATCGCCGGACCTCGCCATCTCATCGTCCGCCGGGATCACTGCGCCGTTGCCACCGCAATGAATCCTAGTAGGCCTTTCGCTTCTTTCTCCCTCCCTCTGTTAGTTTTAGGTCCGTTTCGGGTCCCCTATGTCTCCTTGTTAGGCTTTCGTTCATCTACTGCTTCTTCCTGCCCGCGGTGGAGATAATGGAGATCGACGGACACGCATGTCACTTAAAGGGACCCTTCTTCCTTGTCCAAAAATGACAATATTACCCCCATCGATATGTTGAAATGCCGCGACCAACGACGTGGACCACAGATGGCACTGGTTCGTATGGCGAAGGGCTCGGGAGCTGGTTACCGTTCGATCTCTGGAGTCTTCTTGCCAACCGTCGATCGTGGATATCCTGGGACGATTACTGTTTCGGAGGATCGGATCGGCTGCGTTTGGTGGAACATGGTACGCCACGCCAGCTGAACCAACGCTCGTGATGCGTGCTTTTATAACTGCGTTCAGGACGATGCATTTCCGAGGGGAGAAGGGTCACATGAGCGGGATGCGGCTACTCCGTCTCGGATCATGGCGCATGACCGCAAGGGTGGCGGATTCCGAGCGCCGAAAGCTGACGACAGAATGTGCGGTACCCGCAATTTTCTTTACCCATATTCGTGTCATCCAATGATACAAAGTTGTGGTGAGCTTGGTGTTTGTGTGTGTATGCCGGACTGCACGTAGGATGTTGATGAAGCCAAAGCCGACCCGTGGTGCCAATATCCGTACGTACACCAGAAGAATCCGGAAGGCAACAATAGTGCCCCCCTTGCAAACTCAAGCAAGTGGCAACAAAAGTTCCTAGAGTATATATAGAAACGCATTTTTCATGAAATGGGTTGTCGATTCCTAACGCAACATGATTTAGACACATATTGTTCGTGAGTAGGTGTCGGTTCTTCCTTCATAAGCTGTCGATCTTGTGACAAACAGTCACTAAATATTATAACAGTCATTAAGCTGTTAGGGTTTATTTTTTTCAAGCAAAAATAATTTGTGTGATACACAGTAGGAAGTCACCGGCACCTTTCTATGGTAGGATTCAGCCCTAATTTTCTTATAGGAATGAATAAAAATAGAAATAAAAATAAAACTAGTGTCCTGCGAAGCCTCCATCATGCCAATAGTAGCAGTAACCCAAATGACAAATAATAGAGTCAAATAATATAATAATATTGATCAATGAAAAATGGGTTTATGTAAATAGTTGCATTAATTGGATATCAAAGGGGTTTCTAAATATATATAACTAAAAACATCCTACCATGTGCTATAAATTTGCATTACTAAACTAGAGAGAGAGAGAGAGAAAGAGAAACTTATAATTTTTATATGGATGTATCATTTTTACTTTAATACCATTATTTTTATAAGATCGATAAAAACATAAAATAAAATGAATGATATATCATTTTTATAATTTACATCCTATAAATTTATCATCCGATCATTTTAGCAACTACAAATTAGATAAAACTTAAGGATATATATTATAAAAAATATTCACTTAAATTTTACTTTAATGCTATTATTGTGTAAAATTTATTCAATAAAATATTGTAACAATAATTGAATAGCATAATCAAGTAATAGCAACAAACAAAAATAAACATCATGGTTTCATATAAAAATAAATAGTATTTCAGAAATTTTCTTTTATGCTCATGTATTTAATAGCCACATAAATATTCAAAAATAATGAATGAAATTTTTAGAAAACATAAGTAATTCAACTGTCACGTGGATAACAATTAAATAATGTCTATAACTTATTTTTCTCTTTAATTTTGTTAAAATTATTTATCAAATTTTTATGGCATGATTTTTGTTATTATTGATGAATTATGGTTGTTGATAGAATAATGCAAAATCTGAAGGGCAAAAAAATGTACGCAAAGGATATCAATTATAAGTAATTTAAGACGGGTAACATTGGAATATGCTCGATTAAAGATATTAAGTAAAAAATAATTGATTTTAGAAGGACAAATTTGTCTTTTACTGGGGTGGAAGCCCAAAACCCCAATCCTAGTTGCCACGGCAGCTGTTCAGTTGCAGTCCACGTCAACGCCAAGCTTCTCTGTGACCTTTTCGCCCCGCATGGCCAACCAGTGACCTCACTCCTGCATCAATGCTATTGTGCCGTCGTTGTGCGTCACCGCATAACCCCCTTCCCGGCGGCCACCTCCGCGTGTGCCGTCAATGTAGCAACGCCGTCCGTCGTCTCACAATCCTCGGTCGCCGCCAGAACCAGCGTACATCAATGCTAATCAACGACCGGAGTCCTACCGCTGCGACGCTCCTGTGACGCCTGAGCCACGGTCGATGGCAGCTGCCGCTGCACGCCAGCAGGGCCACCGACCACAGTAGGCCGTCGCACGCAGCAACGTTGCGGCCCAAGGCAACTGCTGCCCTCGGTAGGGCCGATAACCTTCTGCGACCGCAGCCCTCAGTAGGGCCATTGCATCCCCGTCGCTGTCCACAGCAGTGGCCACAGGACATGGTGCTGCCGCTGCCTACGACAGGTCTCGCAACCAAGGCAGGCCGCTGCCCTCCACAGTGTTATCGTTGAGGGCAAAGCTGCCAACAGAATCCAGTCGACTAAAATTGGGGAATACGTTTACCAACACCTAAACACAACGAGTCCTTCGGATTTCACTTCACTTGTACGTGCGAGATACTCCATCGCCCTCAAGTAAGTAGGCGACGAGCACAAAGGGATAGACAAAAAATCGGACATAATACACCACAAGTTAATTTATAAATAATATTAATTTATGATTAAAACAGTGATTCAAAAGATGAATAAATTAAATCATACAAATAGATCTAAATTTTTTTTAATGATTAAGATAATTATATTTAACCTATGACTCAAAAATAATTATAAAATTAAAAATATTGATGTCGAGGATTGAAATTTAATATATCAAAGATCTGAAATATATATATATATATATATATGTATATATATATATATGTATATATATATATATATGTATATATATATATATGTATATATATATATGTATGTATATATATATGTATATATATATATGTATGTATATATATATATATGTATATATATATATGTATATATATATATATGTATATATATATATATGTATATATATATATGTGTATATATATATATGTATATATATATATATGTATATATATATATATATACATATATATATATATACATATATACACATATATATATATATATACTTTTATTCTCAACAAACTTATGTCGAATCGAAATATCTCTAATGTAATTATCGTCTTTAGTCTCTATAAAGAACTAACTTCATTACATTGGGTTGTGCCTCAAAATCATTACGAAATACAAAAATATCCTTTCTATTTATAGGTGAGATGATAAAAGATATAGAAATGCATCTTAGATATTTCCTTCCAATCAAGATTTGGATGCACATAAATATTAGCATTTAAATTTTTATTAAAATTCAATCATTATATTTAATACATCTTATTAATTATGTTAGGACCCACTTGCCTCCTTCATATAATAATATTATTTGCTCTAGAGAAAAAGAGAACATTATTATTTTATATGGATTAATTTTCGTATTTATAGTTTTATCTAAATAATATCCTAATGGGATTTAGGTAGTTTTTGAAAAGTATTGAGTAACTGAGATAACTAAAATTAGGTTATGCCCTCTGATTTTTATTTTGCATAAATTAATTCTCATAAAATATTACCTAAAATAAAATTTCAAAATTTTATTGATGCTAAGTGTGTGTGTGTGTGTGTGTATATACAGACACACTGATTAAATATATATGATACTTTGATCATTAGAACAGTGGGGGATGTGTTTAATAAAGTTCTTATTACCATAATAAGCTCATACAGGAGGAATTTATTAGTGATAAAACCCATATGGTTATATTATTTTCTAGTAACATTTTATAATCAACTTGAAACATAAATTATAGATGCAATCCTTAAAACAAAAAGTTATAGATTAATCGAATTTTAATAATACTTGGTAAGCTCGGATCAGCAGAGTAAAAGTTTTATAAATAACAGTTTTATGTACGTCTCCCTCTATTATTCAAAAAAAAGTTCGACGATTACAATAGAAACATGTCCTATAGATTAAAAGCAAAATATTATAAGATAATTAATTAACCTTTTTTTTTTTTTTGCAAAGGAAAACTTAAATGTAACAAAAATCAAATTGTTGGTAACAAGAGAGATAAAAAGGTCAACTACAATAAGATCATTGATTTGAATTAACATATGTATATTTCATATGATATACGGATAATGTACATAACGATATACGATATCCGTATATATATTTTTGTTAACTAGCTTAGCTAATAATATTTTGTACCAATGATATCCGTATATCTTACTTATTACCCAACAATTGAAGATAGCAATTAGTTTTGTACATAACCTATGCCCCTAGAATTTTGATGGTCTAGTAGTGCAACCCAATTTGATGAACATATGCACATTTTGCAAAGACCATATGCAAGTTTGGATCAAGAAAAAGCTACCGACTACAAATTGCAAAAGATTAGTATCGATGACTCCTTCGTCCAAAAGGCAGTTCCCCGGCAGCAGGATCTCTTCTGCATATTCACCGAGAGATTCTCCCACGACCAAGCCATGGTTTCATTGTTAGCTTTCTTGATGGAGTTGAAGGTGCGTGCACTGGCCTTCCAATCTTCACGCACTGGCTCTTCGGAAGTGAACCACGTTCATGGGTGCCGTGCGCCCCTATCCGGCATAAGCTCTTCCCCCGGTGCAACAAAATCCAACATTAGCTGCAATTAACCAAACTAGTAATTAGCAATGTATGTTCCCAGTTTAGAGAAGTTCAATCAGATAAGCCAATGGTAAAACAGTTGCATTAAAAAAAAGAAAAGGTGACAAATTTGTCAAGCAAAACAAATAATTCATTCTATTTCACTTGCCAGGATGTGGAGCACAACAATAAGAACAAGACACTTTCACTGCCATAGAACTCAGGCCAATATTCACAAGATAATTCAACAACCACTGCATCTTCTCTCACTGTTCATAACCAAATATTACCAAGATTTGATCTCTCTTCCAACACTTGTATATCCAGCTCAATGCACTTTGTTTTCAAGAATCATCAATCCCCCCGAAACATAGATAATTATATCATATTTTATCCATGGTATACCGATTTTAAACTTTTCAATAATGCAATAATTTCTCATTTTTTCTGCTCTTATAGATCACACATTTAACCTAAACAAAAAATCAGCATCCGTACAAATTTGCAGTTCGTCTTCATTTTAGATTACCCTTATTTAGTAGCATAATATATTTTTATATTCTTCCTTTCCTTGCAGAAATTTTCCTCAAAATATCTTGTGCAAAAGAAAAAAAAATCAGTCATACAATTCCCATATTTGTGTTATGAAAGTTACAGTTTATACATCGTTATTAATCTTAACCTAAAACCATCTCCACGGCTCAAATTTAAAATTACTCTGTCGTACTCTCACCAAACAAGAAAATATTATCAGCAAAATATACATGCAATGACATTTTATCTAAAAAATAACCCATATCAATCAGAAGCACAGAGAGAAAAGGATTCAGGGCTGACCCAGGTGCAATCCTATAACAATTATGAATTCAGATATATTTTCAATAGCTTGAAGCTCAACTAGAAAAGTATGGAAATATGAATGCATGAAATATAGAATAATAAAAACACTGGAAAACATATTGTCCTGTATAACAACAAACATTTGCAGCAGAAAAATCATTTTGAAAATACAAATATGCATGGATACTAAACCAGTTTACACATGACATCTACAATCAAACATGCAGACATGATATAATGCAAACTTACCTTCCAATCCTTAAAATCAAATCTAAATACAAAATGGTGGTAAGCTACATCTCTTGAGCTTCCTGGTTTACCAACAGGAGAATTTCTCGGTGCTACATAAAAAGAAAAAAACAAACACTTGTATTAAAACATAAACAAACCTTGAATGGAGAAGATGGAAAATGAAGGTACCATATTAGCCAACTTACAAACAAGATGTTGGCCTTCATCACCTACAGCAATTTCAGCTCTTCCGCCTTTGACAAGAAATGACAGAGCAAAAATATTCTCTACAGTTTGTGCAAATGATGTTCTGTTCAAAATCAGGCTCTCAAATCTTACACATCTCATCTTTCTCA